>NC_083107.1:16404314-16439189 GCF_949774975.1 Lagenorhynchus albirostris
TACATTTGGGCATAGTCCCATCTTCTATGCACTTCTCTCAATTGCTCAGGGAGTCATTCTCACAACTGCAGTCTTAGGAATTTTCCTTTAGGCACTTAAAATAAACAATGTCTTGCACTTTATTCAGTTCACTATTTTGGGGGGTTGTCTGATTTGGCTTTTCCTAAAAGTGTGTTGGTAAAATCTGAGATTTGGGTTTAGTCCCATGGAGAAGGTGACCAGGTAAAGATGCATAGACTATGCAGAAGGAATTTACCCTACAATGCAAAATTACTCCTCTGCATTCTATATTAATGTTAGAGGAAAATAATAACCCTTCCCTTGGAGTTCTCTTGAGAATCTTAAGAATAAAAGATGTAGGAAATGACCAAATTTAAGATAAATAACCCTCTCACTTATCCAGCAAATAACATTTTTTTTCAGAATTCTATTTTGTCAAGTTATAAAATACCTTCTAAGTAAGTAATACATTTAGCCACCACTCCAATCACCATAGTAATATATGGGTATACTGGAAAAACTAGTTTTATTTTTCAAACATTATTTGTTTTCATTATTTGCTGATATAAAATCTTATTGGCAATTCATTCTAGATATAGTATACATATATCAGAGAAAATAGGATAAAAGAATAGATATACATCTCTATCTATGTTCTATTAATAAACAATGCTCTAATAAGCCCAAGCTAAAAGGAATGACAAATTCAAAGAAATGTGGATCTCAGAGAAGAACACCAGTAAAGTGAACAAGAGAAAGTAGAGGAAGGAAGAATAGTTACAAAATCCTCTTATTATATTTCCACCAGCAGAGTTCACCTTAACTTTAATTGAAAATTTGATTCAAGAAACCAAGTATTAAATAATATAGGATATATAAAATGCTTTGAAAGATAATAAAGTATTATCCAATATTACAAACTCCTTGTTCCTCTGTTATAGATAGCACTGAAGTTTTGCAACATGAGCATCAACCCTTTTAATCAGAAGTGAACAAAATGTGTGTATATGCATGTGCATGTGTGCTAGTGTGTTTCATATATACACATATGTGTATATATATATATATATATGATATATTTGTTTGTCATTTAGGCATTTGCCTTGAATAGAGAAAATAGATAAAAATTAAAGTTAAAAGGGGTTCAAGTACCAGTCAAGATGGAGTAACTCCACTTCATGGTTTCTTTCTAAATGATTGTTATTAAAATTTGCAGACAAATTACAAAGCAAACCACCATATGACTCTAAAAGTAAATAGTAACAGGTGATTTGCGAGTGAGTTAAGTCAAAGCTTGAAAACTACCAATACGGTGGTAGTGAATTCTTTTTCCTTTCTCTTTTTCTTCTAGCCTTGCCTCATGAATGGGTGGAATTGGGGATATGTGTATCAAGCATGGGCATTAAAATCTCCAAGAATAATCTATCTTTTGGGCAGAGGGATTGGGAAATGAACATCTGTGAGCCTAAGAGTATGGGGAGTTTCATTATTTTTGTGTGTGTTTTGTTTTTTTAGTGTTTTTTCATGTTCCTTCCTTAATTGCACCAAAAACAAAAACATTGCTGTCATAGTGGAAAAGACACCTAAAACTCTAAGAGAAAACCTATCTATGTGGACTGAAAAAAAAAAAAAAGAGAGGAAGAAAGAAAGAAAAAAAGAAAGAGAAGAAATCAATCCCTTAAATCTGTATGTGAAACAACACAATTCCTTTAAGTTTTATATGAACATTATATACACAAAAGAGCTTATTAAAGTCTCTGATAATTGAATTACAGTATAAACCACCAAATCCAAGAATGAACCCAGAAGTGGCACAAAAGAGAGACAAATGCAAAGATCATAGCAAAGGATTTGGAAACTGAACTGATACTTTAATCCATCACCCATAATAGATGATACAGAAATGACTGCTTGAAGTTTACCAGATTGATTTCTTGTTAAAATAAACAAACAAAACAATTCAACATTCTCCAGATTAATTTTAACAGAATTAAAGTTTCAAAACATAATTTCAAAACTAGACAACAAATTATCTAGTATACAACCCAAATTTACTTGGCATACCGATAACCAGGAATTCTGATGAACTGGAAAGAGAAAAGACAGAGGGAGTGGCCAAGATGGCAGAGTAGGAAGACCCTGAGCTCACCTCCTCCCAGAGGCACAACAAAATTACAACTATTTACAGGGCAACTCTTTATGAGAGCAACCTGGAGAGTAGCAAAACTATCTTCTGAAGCACGGATATAAAGAAGGAACCACAATGAGATGAGTAAGAGGTAAGAGATACAGTATAGTCAAGGCCCACACCCCCAGTTAGCAACCCACAAATGAGAGGATAATTACAATAGCAGAAGTTCTCCCCAAAGAGTGAGGGATCAAGGCCCCACATCAAGATCCCCAACCCACAGGTCCTGCACCAAGAAGTTGAGCCCCCATAATGTTTAGCTTGGAAATTCAGTTGGGTTTAATTTTGGGAGAGCCAGAGGGCTGGGGAACACAGTGACTTCACTCTTAAAGGGCACACACAAAACCTCAGATGCTCCAAAACCCAGGGAAGAAGTAGTAATTTGAGTGGACCCTGGATCAGACCCACCTGCTGATCTTGGAGAGCCTCAGGGAGAGGCCAGAGACAATTGAGACTCACTCTGAGGAACATAGATTCTGGGAGCAGCCATTTGATAAAGCTCATCCCATGTAAGTACACTGGTGCTGGTGATAGCCATTTTAGAATTCTCCTTCTAGTTTATTAGTGCTAGGACCTGGCCCACTCAGCTCTAGTTCTGGAATTCCCCAGGCCAGGCAATTAGCTGGGTGGGGACATGGCCCCACATACCAGCAGACCAGCTATCCTGGGAACCCCTAAATTCCCAACTATCGGGGAAAACAGGCCTGCCATCAGAGGGCAGTCACTAGCCCTGGGACCCCCCAGACTCCCTGAAACTAGACATCAGATACAACTCAGACCACCAGCAGGTCAGCACTAGCCCCAGCACTGGCCTCACACACCAGGGTGTGTGATCTACTGGGCCCTGGCTCCATCTACCTGCAGGCCAATGCTGACTTCAGGAACCCCAGGGCTCTGCAGCAAAATATCATGGACCTGGCTCTGTACCAACACTAGCCCTGGGTCCCCATAGGCCTCAGCAAGCAGACATCAGCTCCAAGATCCCCGGCCTCTCTCCACAGCCAGAGAACCCAGGACCCAGTACACCCCATCAGTGAGCAGACATTAGCCCCAGGAACCAGCCTCACCCACTGGTGGGTGGGCACTTGCTCTGGAATTTCCTGGATTCTGACCATGCCCACCAGTGGGCTGCCAAGAGATTCAAACCCACAGCCCTAGAACCAACCACTAGCAGGCCAGCACCAACCTAGTAGGTGCCCTGGGTCCCAGCCTGACAACAGCAGTCCAAATCCAGGTGGGGCCCTCAGCCAGTCATGTCAGAATTTTGCCCCACCCACTAGAAGGCCATCACCAGCCATAGGTCATGCCAGACATTGTAGCCAGCCATGTCAAGAATTAGTCCTACCCACCAGAAGGCTGATTCCAGGTCTGGGATCCCCCAGGACATGAACCCACACAACATCAGGTTTACGCTAGCTCTGGGAACTTCAGCTTTCATAGCCGGTTGCTTTGTGACCTGACAGTGCTCACCTGTTGGCCAGCATCAGGACTGGGACTCCCCTGGAGGTGCAGCCAGCCACAGAAGGACCTTGCCCCACCCACCAGTGGCCTGCAAGGCAGGGCCTGGCAATCAACCAGACCAGGAGCCAGCCATACCTACCAGGATGCCCACAGTAGTCAGCCCACCAAAATAAAGACACATGCAGCCCATATAGAGGGCATATAGCCTTGGTAACCAGAGGGGTGTGTGCTGCTGGGCCCCATAGGACACTTCTTACATAAGGGCCCTTCTGCAGGATCAAGAAATTTAATCAACCTTCCAAATACATAGAAATAAAAAATAATAAATTAGGCAAAATGAGGTGACAGAGAAATATGTTCCAAAAGAAGGAATAAGATAAAACCCCAGAAGAATTAAGTGAAGTAGAGATAAGCAATCCACCCAATAAAAAGTTTAAGGTAATGATCATAAAGATGCTTAAAGAACTTGAGAAAATAATGGATAAACAGAGTGAGAAGACAGAATTTTTTTATTGTTGTTTTGTTTTTGTTTGTTTTTTGCGGTACGCGGGCCTCTCACTGTTGTGGCCTCTCCCATTGCGGAGCACAGGCTCGGGACGCGCAGGCTCAGCGGCCATGGCTCACGGGCCTAGCTGCTCCGTGGCATGTGGGATCTTCCTGGACTGGGGCACAAACCCGTGTCCCCTGCATCAGCAGGCAGACTCTCAACCACTGTGCCCAGGAAAGCCCAAGACAGACGTTTTTAACAAAGAGTTAGAAAATATAAAGAAGAACCAAATAGAGCTGAAAATACAGTTACTGAAATTAAAAATATACTACTAGGAATCAGCAGTAAATTAACAGACAGAGAGGACTGGATTAGTGAACTGGAAGACAGTAGTCAAAATCACTAAAGCTGAATGGAAAAAAGAAAAAAATGAGGACAGTTTAAGAGGCCTTTAGGACAATATCAGGCATACTAACATTTACCTTATAAGGGTCCCAGAAAGAGAAGAGAGAGAGCATATTTGAAAACATAATAACTGAAAACTTCCATAACCTAGGGAGAAGCACAGAATCTAAATGGGATCATCCCAAAGAGAAAAATGTCAAGACACATTGTAATTAAAATGATAAAAATTTAAGATAAAGAGAGAAGGACTGGGGGTGTGGGATTAGCAGATGTAAACTATTATATATGAGATGGATAAAAAATAACATACTACTGTATAGCACAGGGAACTATATTTAATATCCTCTGATAAACCATAATGGAAAAGAACATATAAAAGAACGTCAGTATGTGTATAACTGAGTCACTCTGCTGTACAGCAGAGATTGGCACAAAATTGTAAATCAACTATACTTCAATAAAAAATTAAATTAAAAAAAGATAAAGAGAGAATATTAAAAGCAGCAAGGGAAAAACAAGTTACATACAAGGGAATTCCCCTAAGGCTATCAGCTGACTTTTCAGCAGAAACTTTGCAGACCAGAAGAGAACAACATGATATATTTAAAGTGATGAAAGAAAGAAAAAAAAATCTACAAGCAAGAATACTCTACCTGACAAGGCTTTCATTTAGATTTAATGGAAAGATCAAAAGTTCTAAGCAAAAGCTGAAAGAGTTCAGCACCATAAAACCAGTTTTAAAAGAAATGAAGTAATGTTAAGGGACTTTTCTTAGAGAAAAAGAAAAGGCTACAACTAGAAATATGAAAGTTAAGAAAGGAAAAATCTCATGGATAAAAACAAATATACTGTAAAGTTAATAAATCTACCAGGTATAAGCTAGTAAGAAGGTTAAAAGACAAAAGTAGTAAAATTATCTATATCTACAATAAGTAGTTAAGAGATACACACACACACAAGCAGGAATAAAGACACAGACATAGAGAATGGACTTCAGGACACAGGGTGGGGAGGGAGAAGCTGGGGCAAAATGAGAGAAGCATCAACATATATACACTACCAAATAAAATAGCTAGCTAGTGAGAAACAGCTGCATAGCACTGGGAGATCATCAAGGTGCTTTGTGATGACCTAGAGGGGTTGGGATAGGGAGGGTGGGAGGGAGGCTGAAGAGGGAGGGGATATGGGGATATATGTATCCATATGGCTGATTCACTTTGCTGTACAACAGAAACAAACAATATTGTGAAACAATTATACTCCAATAAAGATGTATTAAAAAAAAGTACTTTATCCTAAAAAATAATAAAAAAGATGCAAAATATGATATCAAAAACAGTAAATGTTGGACAGGGGGTAAAATATAAGGTTGTTAAAATACATTTGAAATTTTAAATAATGAACCTCATGGTAACCACAAACTAAAAAAAACGTAATAGATGCCCACACAAATGAAGAATCCAAACATAAAAATATAGTCATCAAATCACAAGGGATTTATTCTTCAAAAGAAGAATAAAGGAACAAAAAAGAACCACAAAAACTCCAAACAATTAACAAAATGGCAATACATTCTCTACATTCTCTTCAATAATTAATTTAAATATAAATGGAATAAATGCTCAGATGAAAACACATAGAGTGGCTGAATGGACATAAAACAACACCCATATATATGCTGCCTAGAAGAGACTCACTTCAGATCTAAAGACATACACAGAATGAAAAGTGAGGGGATGGAAAAAGGTATTCCATGCAAATGGAAATTAAAAAAAAAAAAAAAAAAAAGCCCAGGTAGCAATACTTACACAAAAGAAAATAGACTTTAAAACAGACTCTAACAAGAGACAAAGAAGGACATTATGTAATGATAAAGGGATCAATCTGAAAAGATGTAGCATGTGTAAATACATATGAACCTAATTCAGGAGCACTTAAATATCAATATATAAAACAAATATTAACAGACAGAAAGGGATAAATTGACAGTAACACAATAATAGTAGGGGATTTTAACATCCCACTTACATCAATGGACAGAAAATCAACAAGGAAACACTGACTGAAATGACACATTAGATCAATGAATATGTATATTGGATATATTTAGAACTTTTCACCCCAAAGCAGCAGAATACACATTCTTTTTAAGTGCATACGGAACATTTTCCAGTATGTATCATATGCTAGGCCACGAAAGAAATACCCATCAATTTATGAAAACTGAAATCGTGTCAAGCATCTTTTCTGACCACAATGCTATGAAACTAGAAATCAATTACATATTGAAAAAAAACTGCAAAAAAAACACAAACACTTGGAGGCTAAACAGTATGCTACTAAACAGTCAGTGGATCCTGAGATAAGCTAGTATTGCTCTAAATTTCCCTCATAGAACTGCTGTTTCTGTGTTCCATAGGTTTTGGATTGTCATGTCTTTGTTTTAATTTGTCTCCAGGTATTTTTGTTTTTTTTTTATTTCCTCTTTGACTTCTTCAGTGATCCAGGAATTTAGCTTATGGAGAGACTATGATTACAAAAGGATAACATGATGGAAATTTTAGAGGTGATAGGACTTCTCTGAATTTTGATTACTGCAGTGGTCATACAACTATACATTTTTCAAAACTCATATACTTGTACACCAAAAGAGGCTGTTTTAAATATGTAAAAATAATTATAGAAATAGGAAAAAGAATAAGAGATGTACAATAATGATTTCTAATAAAATAACTATGCTTTAGACCATAAGAGGAACGACACAATATAGCTGGACTTGAACTGAATGAATTAGAGCCAAGATTCTTGAAATGAAACTGTGGAATGACTGACAACAAATGCTTCCTCCACACCCAACCCTCGCTGAAGTATAGATAGCAATGCAGGACATGTAAAGAGAACAATATCATTTATGATCTTGAATCAAAAAAGTATCAAAGAAGAGGTTATCATAACTTCTCAGAGGAAGAGACTGGACAAAGATGGGGAACCATACATATATGAGATAGCAAGCATTAGAAGGAAGAAGCACAAGTATCAGTATACTGATTCTGTATCATGCCCTATCCAGGAACTATATAAATATTTCTTGGTATATTTACAATGGATGAATCTATATTCACACAACATTATCACACAAAGCCCATAGCTTACTTTAGGGTTCATTCTTGGTGTGTACAATCCTTGGGTTCATTCTTGGGTGTTGATAAATGAATCCACTATTATAGTTTCATAGAGAATAATTTCACTGCCTTAAAAATTGTCTATGTTCCACCTATTTATTTCTCTTTACTCCTTAATCCCAGCCAACATCTGATCTTTTTTACTGTCAGCATACATTTTGCCAAGGTTATCCAGGATGTCATACACTTGGAATCATACACTTTGTGTTCCCTTCAGATATGTTTCTTTCACATAGTAATATGCATTTAATGTTCCTCCATGTCTTTTCATAGATTGATAATTCATTTCTTTTTAGTGTTGAATAATATTCCATTTTCTGGATGTATCACCGTGTATCCATTCACCTTCTGAAGGGCATTTTGGTTGCTTCCAAGTTTTGGAAAGTATAAATAAATATGCTATAAATATGCATGTGCAGTGTTTTGTATGGGCATAAGTTTTCAAATTGTTTGGGTTAATACCATGGAGTACTATTACTGGATCTCTTATGGTGGAAGTATGTTTTCTTTTGTAAGAAATCACCAAACTGTCTTCCAAAGTGACTATGCCATTTTTCATTCCAATCAACAATAAATGAGAGTACTGTTGCTCCACATTCTTGCTAGCATTTGAAGTTGTCAGTAATTTAGAATTTGGCTATTCTGATAAGTATAGAGGTATCTCATTGTTGTTTTGATTTGCAATTCCCTAACCACATATGACGTGGAACATCTTTTTATATGCTTATTTTTTATCTGTATATCTTCTTTGGCAAGGTGTCCATTCAGGTCATTTGTCATTTTTAGTTGGGTTTTTAATTTTAGTCAAGATTTTTAATACTATTCTTGAGTTTTAAGAGGACTTTATACATTTTGGATAGCAATCCTTAATTAGATACATCTTTTATGACTATTTTATCCTAGTCAGTGACTTCTCATTCTCTTGACAGTGTATTTTACAAACCAGTAGTTTTTACTTTTAACAATACTTAAGTTATCATTTTTTTTCTTTCATGAATCATGCCTTTGGGAGTCTATCTAAAAAGTCATCAGCCTTCCCAAGTTCATTTAGATTTTCTCCTATGTTTTCATCCAGGTTTTTTATAGTTTTCATTTTATATTTATGTCTATGCTCCATTTTGAATTAATTTTTGTGAAGAACATAAAGCCTGTGTCTAGATTCTTTTGTTTTGTTTTGGTTATGAATATCTAGTGTTCCAGCACTATTTGTTGAAAAGACTATGTTTTTCTCCATTGTATTGCCTTTGCTCCTTTGTTAAAGATGAGTTGACACTGTGTGGTCTATTTCTAGGATCTTATTCTGTTGCATTTATTTATTTGTCTACTCTTTTGATTATACCACACTGTCTTGATAACTGTAGCTTTATAGTAAATCTGAAGTCAGGTAGCATTAGTTCTCCAATTTTATTTTTATTCTTCTATATTGTGTTGGCTACTCTGATCTTTTGCTGTTCATGTAAACTTTAGAATCAGTTTGTCAATACACACAAGATTACCGAGATTTTGATTTTGATTTTGTTCAATCTATAAGTCTAGTTGGGAAAGACATCTTGACAATATTGAGTCATCCTATCCATTAACATACACTATTTCTCCACTTATTCTTGGCTTTCTTTCATCAGAGTTTAATAGTTTTCCTCATATAGATCTTGCACATATATTGTTAGATTTGTACCTAAGTATCACTACCCCACCCCATGCTAATGTAAGTAGCATTATGTTTTAAATTCTAATTGTTCATTACTGATATATGTTTTTAAATACTAAGAATAGCTAGCATTTATTGAGTATTTTGCTGTGTGCTAGACATTGTTTTGTGCACTTTATTTGTGCTATGTCAATCTATACTTCCCTAAACTCAAGCAGCTAGGCACCATTTCTTACCTGTTTTACAGATGAAGAAACTCTAAAATGGAAGATTCAAATAACTTGCCCAAATTTACTCTGTTAGTAAATGACAGAGACAAGTTTTGAATCAAAAACTCCTGACACCTAACCATTATATTCTACCTTATCTGTAGCCCTTTATAGGCCTCATAGTATACAAGATTATTATCCTATGAGTTATGTTAGAATTGTATTGCTATTGAGGGAATAATATAAAAGTGGAAATAAATCCAGGAATCACACATAGTAGGAGTTATTCTTAAAAATGTTATTTTTGAAGGTTTGGATTCTAATCATCATTCAATTTTAACTTAGATGTTTAATCTGTACTTCAAAGAGGTTAAAGGGTTTATAAGGCAACTTGTGGTTCATAAATTAGAGCAAGGACAGAGAAACTAAGTATAATATTTGTTGTCTTAGACTTCAGACCACTTTAACGTTAGAGTTGATTGCCAGTAATTTATACAGATGTGTGTTTCTGGATATACATATAATTTTATGGATTTCTTTCAAAATATCATGGCAAACAAAATATTTTTCATCTTTTAATACTGAAAATGTGATGTTTCCACTTCCTTAGAAGCTAGAAATAATGAATTGGCATCATATACATAGCCATGAGATCTGTGTGTAATTCACAATCTTGATTGGATTGCTAAAGAAGATTTTAACCTGACTCTTCTCTGCCTTGCAGACTGTAATTCTGTTCACTTAATAAATCTTCTTTGTGTCTTCTGGCTTGGATAAGCTTTTAAAAGACCGGATTATTTGGAGGGATGGGCTAATTATCTGATAACAATGATTTTGATATATTATATTCATGTCTATCACATTCTACAGTAAATTATCAGAAAAAAAGCACATGCCTTTTACAGAAGCAGAAATGAGCTATATTACAATGCTTAGAGGGAATTAAATAGGTGGAATAATAAAATTACCTTAGTGGTGTTTTAGGAGACCAGCTGATGAGAATTTTTTATACTCACATGACACAAACACTAACACAAACACAGACAATATAGGTATGATATAGAACATAGTACATGTAAAAATAGGCTCACCCTCCAAATAACAAATAAGTACATCAAAAGATGTGCAACATCCCTAGCCTTTAGGGACATGCCAATTAAGACCACAATGAGATATCACTATGCACATATCAAAACAGCTAAAATAAAAACAATGACAACACCAAATGCCAGAAAAAATGCAGAGAAATTGGATTTTATCTATTGTGGGTGGGAGTTTCAAATGGAATAACCACCATGGTAAATTATTTGTCAAACAAAACAAAAGAAAAAAACAACTAAATGTTCCAAGAATTGCAAATCTGGGCATTTATCCAAGGAAATGAAAAACTATGTACACACAAAACCTGTACGTATAGGTACATAGCAGCTTTATTCATAATAGATAGAAAGTGAAAACAACTGAATTGTCCCTGAATAGATTAATAGTTAAACAAACTGGATCACATTCTCAGCAGTAAAATAGAACAAACTATTGGTGAACAAAACTATTTCGATAGATTCCAAGAGCATTATGCTGAGTGAAAGAATCCAATCTCAAAAGCTCACATACTGTATGATTCCTCTTGTATGACATTATATAAGTGGCAAAACTATATATATATGCAGAACAGACTAGTGGTTGTCAGGGATTAGGGATGGAAGTGAGACCAGTGAGTGTGACTATAAAGAAATAGTATGAAGATCTTTTCGGTAATGAAATAGTTCCCATTTCTTGTTTGTGGTGGTGTTCACACCAATCCACACATGTGATAAGATGATGTAGAACTTCACACACATATTGTATCAATGTACCATCTTGGTTTGATATTGTACTATGATATGTAAGAAGTAAACATTGAAGAATACTGGGTAAAATGTATGTGGGACCTCTCTGTACTTTTTTTTTTTAACTTATTTTTATTCTATAATCTTTTTCAAAATAAAAGTTAAAAAAAATCTTAGTGGGAAGTATGTGATGTTTATAATAATTAGTAGAAGGTAAAATAAAGTAAAAATGGCCAAATAACTAAATATTTTATTTTCAAGGAATGGTAAACAGAACTAGGGATAGAAGGATAAAGCATGATGGCTGTCCCATAATGTTTGAGAGACTGTTATAAGAATAAACTACTAATCTTTACCTTCAAACAAAATTAACAGGATAAAGAATGAAAATTAAAATAAGACAGAATCCAAGTTTACGTAAATTGAGTGGAGGGCCCTTGACATTTTATTTAACTGTGAGAGTAAATTTTGTGATGCCAAGTTTCCTGCACATGTGGAAATGATAACTGACCCAAGAACTAGTCAAATATTTAGTGCCAGAGGCAGGTGCCAGCACAGAAATGGAATTTTTTTTTTTTTTTTTTTTTTTTTTTTGCGGTACGCGGGCCTCTCACTGTTGTGGCCTCTCCCGTTGCGGAGCACAGGCTCCGGACACGCAGGCTCAGCGGCCATGGCTCACAGGCCTAGCCGCTCCGTGGCATGTGGGATCCTTCCGGACCGGGGCATGAACCCATGTCCCCTGCATTGGCAGGCAGACTCTCAACCACTGCGCCACCAGGGAAGCCCCAGAAATGGAATTTTTTTTATTAATGGAAAATAGAGTGGGAGTATTCCTGAGTAAGTAGACAAAAATTGAATGGTAATCTATACATAGTTTGCTTTTAAATAACTTTCTCTTTTGCTGTTAATCACATTAATAAGTGCCACCCTTAGACTGTCATACCTTATTCTACTTAGTGCTACTGGAATTGTCAGATTATGCTCTCAGTAGAGAATCTGAAATTAATTTGCACTGAAATATAAATGAAAAAGAGCTAGCTAAAGAATGCCCATCCCATGCAGAAATTGCTGATTACCTCTTACTGTCATTTCAAATGTTACTCATTACATACATTTGTTTAAGATATTTAATAGGAAAATAAAGCTCCTGAACCCTTTAGAAACCTAAATCATTTGATTTTAGAGATAAGCTAAGATTATTCCAGTACAATATTTTTAGATTTTATTTAATTTTATATCCTGTAAACTCTTTCTTCCCCCCTCATGTTTCCCACCTTATTAAAGATATAGTTTATATAACTTCATTAGAAGGACAGACACAAGCTAGAATCAAATCATCACTTAGCTGTGCATGTCAAATTATATTAATATTTATAAAATACCTATTCCTAGAAAGACAATAATCTTGATAACAAGTGTTGATCCTCAAAAGAGAAGCAGGGAATCTATTGATCAAACAAAGCTAAGCTGTTAAGCCTAACTGCAGAAAAGGAGAACAATCCCTTAGGAGAGAATTAGTTTTATCTTTGCTAGAAGGAGAAAATCAGGAGAGAATATTATTAGGGTTCAAGTTGAGATTGGGCAGAGTTTATAAAATAATAGTTTTGGATTGTGAGCCTTGGGAGGCTAATGTCTTAAAGCTAGATGGATAATCAGTCTGTTTATCTTGACAAGTCAGTGACTTAGATACTTCATAGTCTTATCTGCCAGGAGCAATTATTAAATTTATTTTACTTTAGCAAACATTTATTTATTTATTTATTTATTTATTTATTTTGGTAATCCTCAGTGTTGTTTAACATAGGGACAGGAGATGATGCCTAGTCCCAGAATTCTTTAACACAGAGACAGGAAAATATGTTGGTTTCAGTTTTCACAAGATTTTCCTGAGAGATAAAAAAAAAATTATATGAAATCTCTATTTTCCCTATCATATGTCAAATGTCAGACCAGAGGACTCTATCATTGTGGTTACTATAATTCAATGGACAAGAACTCAAGATAAAATTTTGAAAAATCTGGATTATTTTGAACAGATTAAGTGAAAATGAAGTAGAGAAAATAAACAGTGGAGTTTACTTGTTTTCTTTTCTTCATTTCCACCTTGTTTCCCTTGGATGTGCCAAAATACTGTATGAGGCAAGTATGATAGTGAAGTAAAATCTTGAATGCTGAATCACAGTGCCTTTTAGCTGGCTAGAAAGAGAAGCTAAAAGACACTCAGTACAGTAAGTCCCCTACATAGGAACCTTCAAGTTGCGAACTTTCAAAGATGTGAACATGTTTTCCATCAATGTCAGGCATGAGTGAAATTGCAGCTTGCCCTTCATCTCCTATTGCTAATGATCCTTCAGCTCTACCATCTCCCACCTCCTCTCCCTCCTACAGTCAGTAACTCTTCTTGCCTGTTCACTGGATGCCAGCCCCTGTATGCCAGCTTTTGTACTGTACTACTGTACTTTTCAAGGTACTGTACTGTAAGATTTAAAATGTTTTCTTTATTTTTTGTGTTTGTTTTATATGTATTATGGGTGTGAAGAGTGTTATAAACCTACTACAGTACAGTACTATATAGCCAATTTTGTTAGTTGGGTACCTAGGCTAACTTTGTTAGACTTACAAACAAAATGGACTTATGAACATGCTGTTGTGATGGAATTCACTCATACGTAGGGGACTTACTGTATTTTCATTAGTAACAGGTCATTAAGCCTAGTCCATACCCAAGGGATGAGAAATTTAGCCCCATCTCTTGAAAGGAGGAGTATGAAAAAAATTTAGATGTCTTTCAAAAACATCATAGAGGTTAAGTGTTTCAGGAATACTGACTGAGAATGTTGAAATCTATCATGAATCAGGAAATGAAACTTTATTCATACTAATATATGTAAGCTTACACCTTACTGTCATGGATATGTAGTCAATATATATGCATCGTCTATACTGTTATAAAACAGAAAGTTAATTTCAAAGGCAATACATTTTTTATTTTTTAAAATTTTTAATAAAAATTAAGCTATTTATTGACATAAAACACAATTAAAATACTAGGTTTCTGACTCATTTACCAGTTAGAACAAAATTTATAAAAATAGTACATTTTGATTAAATAAACTAAATTATAATTAATTCAAACCTGTTAGAGTAGAAATGTCTAAAGTGTAAACTGAAGAAACTATATTGTATATTTTTGTTTGTTTGTTTGTTTGTTTTTGCAGAAACATGGATTGACATAGAGATTATCATACTAAGTGAAGTAAGTCAGACAGAGAAAGACAAATATCATATGACAACACTTAAATGTGGAATCAAAAATGTGATACAAATGAACTTATTTACAAAACAGAAACAGACTCATAGACATAGAAAACAAACTTATGGGTACCAAAGGGGAAGAGGGGGAGGGATAAATTAGGGGGGCTGGGATTGACATATACATGTAATACTACGTATATAAAATAGATAATCAACAAGGACCTACTGTATAGTACAGGGAACTCAATACTCTATAATAATCTATATGGGAAAAAATCTGAAAAAAAATAGATATATGTATATGTATAACTGAATCACTTTGCTGTACACCTGAAACTAACACAATATTGTAAATCAATTATACTCCAATATAAAATAAAAAATTTTTAAAGTAGGAAATAAATTTTTAAATGTTTATATTTTATCACAAATTTCTCATTAATTTCCACCTTAATATTTGTAAGTAATTTTTGAAAAAAAAGTAGACCTGCAGTTTTTGAAAAGGTGGTGGGTTGAATGCCTGCATTAAACTTTGACCTCTCTTGAAATTCCATTATCATGATATTAAAAAAATAATAATTGATATAAATTCACAAAGTGAAAGAGAAGAGAAGGCAACCAAAGAAATATATTTTAGGAAGTGGGGAAAAAGAAAAATAAGCATTAAAAGACCTAACCCGGAGGTCTAGATAACAAGTAACACAAAAAGTGCTCAACATTATTAGTGATTGAGAAATTGCAAAATTTAAACCACAATTATATGCATTGACACATCTATAAAAATTGCCAAAATTGAAAGATTGACAATACTACGTGCTGGATAGGATATAGAACAAACAACTTTCAAATATTTTCTGTGGGAATGCTAAATAAGAAACAATTTGACAATTTCTTACAAGAGCTAAAGAAATAATTATACAACCTTGGGTAGTAGTTCTGTATTAGATTTTTAGAGCTACTATAACAAATTACTACAAAATAGGTGGATTAAAACAGCAGAGATTTGTTCTCTCATAGTTCTGTAGGCTAGAAGTCCTTCTTTATAGGCTGCAGGAAAGAATCCTCCCTGTCTCCTCCTAGCTTCTGCTGGCTGCCAGCAGTCCTCGGCATACCTTCGCTTGTAGCTGCATCACTCCAACTTTTGCATCTGTCTTCACATTGCCTTTTGTCCCTTTGACCTTTGTGTCTCTGTATATACTAATCTCTCTCCCCTGACAAAGAAACAAGTCATCAGATTTAGACCCTGCCATAATTCAGCATGACCTCATTTATCTTGATTACATCTACAAATAGATTATTTACATTTCTAAATAAGGGCACATTTACAGGTTCTGAGTGAACCTGAATTTTTGGAGAACACTATTCAGCCTAGAAAATCTCTATTCATAATCACTCAAAATTGGAAACAACTCAAATATCTTTCAGTTGGGAAATGGATAATGCTCTACATACTGAAAGAACTGCTCCTCACCTCTAAGAAATTCCACAGCAGCCTTAATATTAAAATGATTAAAATTGTCTTTCAACAACTAACATTATGATTAATTTATTATTTAACTACAATTCATTTAGTAATTATTACCAAATGCAGAGCACTGAGAGAAATGAAAGGATAAAATGTGAGTAAGACAGACACCCTCAATTTCAAAGGAGTTTAAAAGATAGTAAAGTGGATGTTTTTTTTATTTTAGAAAAAAGTAAAATTGGTCTTTGCAAGAAATTCTGATAATGAGCTGTATATGGAAATGTATGCTTTCAAGGTTCCAAATTAATATTTGTATTCTAACTTCTGCACATAATATTACTACCTCAGTTCTTCAACTTCCTGCAACTTCCTGTCCCATTGTTCAACAGGAGACTTCTTTAAATTCTGTGGGTATTTCTGGTTGCTTCCACTTCCATGATTTTGTTATTTCTTTCTCCTGAATCATCTTCTGTCTTCTCAACTGTTATCTAAATCCCATAAGATTCAATTTAAATCATACTTCCTTTACACAGCCATTGTTTTGATATCTAATGTACTCTCCTTTCTCCAAAAGTTAATATAAATATAATATTATACTTCTATCAGGCCTACCACCATACGTTATGGAGCCCAGGCAGGAGTACATGAAGATGTACATCTGAATTTAGACAAGTCTAAATGTTTAAAGACATAAATCTAGCCAATAAACCATTAAGTGTACTGTATTCTATCTTCTTATTTTAAAAATATTTTTACACTGACACAATTAAAATTATGTGTAAAGCTTTCATTTTCTGAGTAAAATAAGCAGTCTCAAAGATAATGCATTTAATTATTTTTGAGCATATCTGTAGGACTTTTTCCTGAACACTGGTAAAGTTTGGATAAGTAACCAAATAAATTAATATATATCACTAATTAGTATATACTTATTTCATATAATTTTTTAACATTCTTTAGGCCGGAATTACAAATTTTATTGTTATTACCAATATTTTAGATAGCTTACACTTTTTTGAAAATAATAATATGGCCAATAAATAATAATAAGGCAAATACTACGGCCTTTCTGAATCATTGTGGATAATATGCTCTCTGAGGAAAATAATCAACCTTTAAATTTGAAAATAAACAATGTGTTTTACATATCCTCTTCAAACACTAGAAAAGAGTCAGTAAATACCTCAAATAATTTAATTCCATCACACAAATAATTATCATTTGTATCACAATTTTCACTCTCTTGAAAGCAATACATAGGTCCATATAAAAATACAAAGAAAAGGTATCAGGTTCCATGTATGTTTTGTCTACACATACATACAGACATGTTTAAGATTGACAGGAATTGTTTAACACTACGAAATGTTTCTCATACTATATGTGCAACTTCTGTAAATACTGAAATAAATTGTGAGTACTCTGGGACCAGAAATTAAAACATAAAGAAAATTTGTCTTTTTTCTTTTCAAAGAATTTCCACCACTCAAATCGTCCTCATATTCAGAAACAGTTGGCGTAAACCCAGTCCTCCTGCTGTCAGGACACAGTTGCCAGAGGAGGTTGAGTACAAGCGAAGGAGCAGCCCTTGGGGCCTGAGGCTGTTGCTCATGAGCAGGAGTGTTGAAGGACATGGATCACCTTCCCAGTACTGAGTGGCAGATCCCCAGGCATAGGCACCATGTGTTTTTTAACAAGCCGATCTCTTTTTCGTTTGTGATACACAGACTCTTTCTAAACAAAATCAGGGCCCCTCTTGTTTAAGAATTATACTGCATTTTATTATTCTTTATTTTTTACCACTTTATGGTCCTTGAAGTCAGGGCAGGAATACATAATTTCTGTTAACTCTGTTGCAAGGAAACTATTAAGCTACAATATTTTGCTATGATATTATGACATAATAACCAATATATTAAATATTCAAAATTAATATTTAATAGGAAAAACACATACATTTCTAGGAAAAGTTATCTCTTAACTCATTTATTCACACTGTTTTAAGTCTAACTTTTTTGTTTTAGGTTACAGGACCTATGAATGTTCTTCAACTGGTGAAGTGCTCATTTGTGCTACTCACAAAATATTCTCCAGCTCCTAGTAGGTGTAAAGGGCTAAGTGGCAATATTGTGGCCAATGTATTCTGGATGGAATGACTTAACTACACATCTGAAATTCTAGAGGTCTCTTTCCCCAGGCATAGCTGTTGTCCATGACCCAGGTAATGAATGTTCTATTAGCTGAAGAACATTAGTGACTCATGAGCAGAACACCTTAGCTGTGGATGTATAGAGTCAATGAGAAATAAACTCTTTTAATCTCGTATCTTATTCATTACCCCTCTTACTCATTATTACCATATCATGATGTCATTGTGTATAATTAATCGATCACTATTTTTCTGTATGAAGACATCATTTAATTGATTTGTCCTTGATATAAAATAAATGTGAACCAGCAGATGATGGCTCCACCAGTTTTGTAGGGAGGGGTTGATATATACAAAACTGAATTGAACATTTGGCAGCACTGTTCAGAAAAATGGTTCCCTAAAAAATGTGTAAGTGGTAGTGGATTAACAGAAGAATAGAAAAATACATAAACAGTGCCTTTGTTGGCAATAGAGAACATAAAAAAATGTCATTTTTTGATATTTTGTGCTAGGATATATTTCTCATTCTATCATATCAAATCCTCTAATTATTTCCACTCTTAAGAAAACTAAATAAAAGAAAATTTTAACAAATACACATGGTTGAAAAAAAGTATTTTAGCTAATTTACCTTACTTTCTTGCTTTAAAGAACCTGAAAAATGTATACCATGAAATTATATATGTTTTCTAATTTAATGTATATATCAATCAAAATATGTGTTAAGTATACTTGTCCAGTTAGTGGTGGCCATTACTAAGAAAGAAATATAGTTAGGAGAAATTTATTGAATATATTTATTTGAGGCCATGGTACTCCTGTTAAAATACATGATCATTTAAAAAAATAAAAGTTGGTAATAATTTAGTGGGAAGGAAATTTCTATCTTTTTTCTATAATGATGAAAAATAAAAATCTAAAGAATCAAATTCTCCCATTATTAATAAATTAGCATATAAAGAAAATCAATAAAATATTACATAAAATGTTATTAATCATCTTTTATTTTACTAGTCTCTTTATATGTAGCAATAATGCGTAAAATAGTGCTAACTGGACTGCTGGTAGATCTGTGGTGAATTCTAAATTCTTGCTATTGCCATATGAATAGCTATTGCTATTGCCATATGAAAGGCTCAAATCTTAGTTAAAGAAAAAATTTTGAATTTTATATTTTATTTCTAATGATCCAAACTTCCCCTACAAAGTTATTTGCAAAAGAAGCTAAAAGTCCATAGAAAGAATTAAACCTCAGTCCTGAATCTTCAGTACATTCTAAAGTTATGACTTTATTTATCTACTTGTTTTCTTTACAGTGTAGAAAGAAGACACTATAGAAAAACAAGTCATGGTGTTTGTGTGGGGAGAAACTGATAAGAAGCAAGTTGTATTATTCATTACTTATTCATGGTAAGTGGCAGAAACCCCAGCTAAACTATCTTAGATGGAAGAAAACATGGTTCATATAACTAAAAATTTCAGGAGTGGCTGGATTCAGGCTTCATTTTATTCTGATGCCCAAACATACTCCTGTGGAAGTCCTGGCCTACCACCATCTCAGGTTCAAGTTGCAATGACTGAAAAAAAAAGTCTGCTTCAGTTAGACCAAACAGTCCAGATATAGCATATTTTGAATAGGATGATATAAAGGATCTATATACAAATGAAAATGAAACATTTTTTGTGATTCTATGAAAAAATACATGACAAACTTTCCTACTTTTAAACTGATCAAATTTGGCCAACTCCAAATCTGTTTGCTAATAGATGACTACAGACTATATCCTCATAAGGTGATAGAGATATGTGCATTTATGTGTATCACAAAATGCATGACCAATATTTGTCAAAATTTGGAATCCCTTATTCATTAGTAATTTCCCATAGAATTCATTTCCTAATCTGTCCATTTCAGATAATTATAATTATATGAATTATCATGGAATTGCTCTTGGGATCTTGGAGGCATAACAGAGAACTAAAAATATCCTTAGGATATTGAAAGAGTAGAGTTAGGCACAAAAATGCAAAGTAGGAGAGCATTTAAATTAAAAAAATTGCCTACTTTTCTGTTTATCCATGAAGCTGTCTTTTGCTGATGATAATTTCACCATGCCTATGGCTGCTCAAACGTGAGGAGGATTTTGCCATGACATCTGCTCCTTGTGGAAAATGAAATCAGACTGATGATTTTATATTATGCAATTACACCATTTTAATATATTGAGAATAGAGAATTTTAACCAATTCAAATCATAACTAATTGCTAATTCCTGTATTATGTCATTTTGTATCCCAATAGAGAAAATGTATCAAAAGGGAGAATGCTCTGTGTAAGGTAGAGAGTCAGGGCGAACATAGTTAATACATCACACTGGCTGCTACTCTGTCATATACCAGCATGACAGACAGAGTTAAAGTATTGCCACAAAAAATGAAATTTTAAACATTGGTCATTCTTCCTGTTTTTCTTTACATTCAAAGCACAAATATTTCAAGGAGTAAATATCAGTAGGGCATAAAACACTTTTATTTTAAAATTTATAAAATGCCAAGGCATTTCTGAGGGGAAGATAACCTACTGAAAATGAAATATATATATATATATATTTATTTATTTAAACAAATTAAATTTATAAACTTGAACTACTCTGTCCAAAATGAAAACAATTGGTTACCTGTTAGTAATGAATACTTGAAGTTAGTGTGACTTAAGGACCAAATTTTAAATTTTATTTATTTAGAATTAAATTTCAATGTATAAATTGTTAATCAGTTCAGTTACTGGAAACCATTTAAGTGTATTCAGAGCAACTTGAGCATATGAATCTATATTTTTAACATTTAATTTTATGAAATCTGAAAAATCATGTGTTCTGATTAAAATTTAGTATAAAGCTTAAAATGTGTAAAGATTTCAAGTAGTACAAAAAGACTTTGTACTAAGAAAACAATGTAAAATATCATAAGTAATTTTATATTTATTGCATGTTGAAACAATATTTTGGATATATTGGATTAATTAAAATTCATTATTAAAATAGATATCTATTATACATTTAATATGGAATAATAACATTAGATATATGTATTATATGTTATTAACTTCTTTATGTTTCTTTAACTCTTTTAACATAGGTACAAAAAAACCTTAAAATTACATATGTGTCTTACATTACACTTTTATTGGACAGCACTGTCCTACAATGATGGATGATACCTATCGTGAACTTGCAGCTAAGTTTTCTCTGTCCCTCCTTTTCTCCCTCTCTTCTTCCTCCCATTTTCAATTTCCTTAGAAAAAAAGGCATGAATGATTTTTGTTTTCTAAATGTGATTTCAGTTTTGATATGTTAATATTGATGCCTCAACTTATTCAGATAATCACGAATATCTTCAAGACACACATATATTTTTACCTTTCTCCTCAAAGATCTTGAACATTGATATTTTTATATAAATATACATGTATAATGTAGAAACCTAGTTCTCAAAGCATTGTGAGGGAAAAATACTTGTGATATGGAATCCATGAAATTATAAAATCAACTCAATCAATAAGGACTTGAATTAAAGCAATAGCAGCATGAATCAATAGAAGGTAGTTAGAATATGACGGTATAAAACGGGATGGAGAACACATTAGAAATAAGAGCTGTTGAAATCACTAGTTGTTTCCTGAGCTGAAGTGTTCCTCTCCTTGTTCAATATACAATAAAGTACTGAAAAGTCATTCACATTTTAATTTCCCTTACATTTGCTTCCTCAACAGCCTAATCAAAGCTGACTTTCTTCAAAGTGTGTATCACAATGATAGGTTTCATATTTGTATTTTCTGACTACTTTTTAACTTATGGAATACTAAGAGAATGATAAAAACAACTTTTGGACTATTATATGCCTAAAACTTTTCACCAAAAAAACAAAGCAAAATAAGATAATCACCCAAAACAATGTTTTTTGGTGAACTGATTTTTGAAAAGCAATTATGTAACTGACCTTCTAAATATAATTGTTAATCTTGTCTCCATAATGTCAATATTGGTAAGATTCACACAAAAATTTCTATCCAAAACCTCCCATTTGATCAAGCCTCTACAGTCATGTGCTTCTACATACTTATCAGGTTGAATATAATGAGGCAGAAGGGAAACAACCTCTTCCTTCAAATCTTAATTCAGGAATGTTTTCTTTTTTGTTTTCATTTTTATTTTTCTCTTTTTTCTTTTTTTAACCTAAATACATATCTTTTATGTAGAGCTCTAGAATTTTAGCACATGTATAGATTCTGTGACCACCACCAGAACCAATATTCAAAGCAATAACAACAAGGCCAAAATCCTTGCCATTATCTGTTTATAGTCACACTTTAACCCAATCCCTAACACTTGGAAAACTCTGATAATTTCTCTATCACAATCATTTTGTCCTTTTAAAAATGACATATAAACGGAATCATACAATATGTAAACTTTTGGTTCTTTATACTATTAAAATAGCAGATTACACTGTTTGTTTTTCCAATAATGACCTATCCTTGCATTCCAAAAATTAACCCCACATGCTCATTATATATTAATCTTTTACCTCCATATTATCTGTTCCTCTTGGACATGTTTTGATAGTTTGTGCAGTTTTTTTTTAACAACTTTATTGGAGTATAATTACTTTACAATGGTGTGTTAGTTTCTGCTTTATAACAAAGTGAATCAGTTATACATATACATATGTTCCCATATCTCTTCCCTCTTGCATCTCCCTCCCACCCTCCCTATCCCACCCCTCTAGGTGGTCACAAACTACCAAGCTGATCTCCCTGTGCTATGAGTCTGCTTCCCACTAGCTATCTATTTTACGTTTGGTAGTGTATATATGTTCATGCCACTCTCTCACTTTGTCACAGCTTACCCGTCCCCCTCCCCATATCCTCAAGTCCATTCTCTAGTAGGTCTGTGTCTTTATTCCAGTCTTACCACTAGTTTCTTCATGACCTTTTTTTTTTTTCCTTAGATTGAATATATATGTGTCAGCATACAGTATTTGTTTTTCTCTTTCTGACTTACTTCACTCTGTATGACAGACTCTAGGTACACCCACCTCATTACAAATAACTCAATTTCGTCTCTTTTTATGGCTGAGTAATATTCCATTGTATATATGTGCCACATCTTCTTTATCCATTCGTCCGATGATGGGCACTTAGGTTGCTTCCATGTCCTGGCTAATGTAAATACAGCTACAGTGAACATTTTGGTACGTGACTCTTTTTGAATTATGGTTTTCTCAGGGTATATGCCCAGTAGTGGGATTGTTGGGTCGTATGGTAATTCTATTTTCAGTATTTTAAGGAACCTGCATACTGTTCTCCATAGTGGCTGCATCAATTTACATTCCCACCAACAGTGCAACAGTGTTCCCTTTCCTCCAAACCCTCTCAGGCATTTATTGTTTCTGGATTTTTTAATGACAGCCATTCTGACCAGTATGAGATGATATCTCATTGTAGTTTTGATTTGCATTTCTTTAATGATTAATGATGTTGATCATTCTTTCATGTGTTTGTTGGCAATCTGTATATCTTCTTTGGAGAAATGTCTATTTAGGTCTTCTGTCCATTTTTGAATTGGGTTGTTTGTTTGTTTTTTTTTGTTATTGAGCTGCATGAGCTGCTTGTAAATTTTGGAGATTAATCCTTTGTCAGTTGCTTCATTTGCAAATATTTTCTCCCATTCTGAGGTTTGTCTTTTAGTCTTGTTATGGTTTCCTTTGCTGTGCAAAAGCTTTTAAATTTCATTAGGTCCCATTTGTTTTTTTTTTGTTTGTTTGTTTTTATTTCCACTTCTCTATGAGGTGGGTCAAAAAGGATCTTGCTGGGATTTATGTCATAGAGTGTTCTGCCTATGTTTTCCTCTAAGAGTTTGATAGTGTCTGGCCTTATATTTAGGTCTTTAATCCATTTTGAGTTTATCTTTGTGTATGGTGTTAGGGAGTGTTCTAATTTCATTCTTTTACATGTACCTGTCTAGCTTTCCCAACACCACTTATTGAAGAGGCTGTCTTTTCACCACTGTATATTCTTGCCTCCTTTATTAAAGATAATGTGACCATATGTGCAGGGGTTTATCTCTGGGCTTTCTATCGTATTCCATTGATCTATATTTCTGTTTTTGTGCCAGTACTATACTGTCTTGATTAGTGTAGCTTTGTAGTATAGTCTGAAGTCAGGAAGTCTGATTCCTCCAGCTCCATTTTTCATTCTCAAGATTGTTTTGGCTATTTGGGGTCTTTTGTGTTTCCATACAAATTGTGAAAATTTTTGTTCTAGTTCTGTGAAAAATGTCATTGGTAGTTTGATAGAGATTGCATTGAACGTGTAGATTGCTTTGGGTAGTAGAGTCATTTTCACAATGTTGATTCTTCCAATCCAAGAACATGGTATATCTCTCCATCTATTTGTATTATCTTTAATTTCTTTCATCAGGTTCTTATAATTTTCTGCATACAGGTCTTTTGTCTCCTTAGGTAAGGTTATTCCTAGATATTTTATTCTTTGTGTTGCAATGGTAAATGGGAATGTTTTCTTAATTTCACTTTCAGATATTTCATCATTAGTGTGTAGGAATGCCAGAGATTTCTGTGCATTAATTTTGTGTACTGCTACTTTACCAAATTCATTGATTAGCTCTAGTAGTTTTCTGGTAACATCTTTAGGATTCTTTATATATACTATCATATCATCTACAAACAGTGACAGCTTTACTTCTTCTTTCTGATTTGGATTCCTTTTATTTCTTTTTCTTCTCTGATTGCCATGGCTAAAACTTCCAAAATTATTTTGAATAATAGTGGTGAGAGTGGACAGACTTGTCTTGTTCCTGATCTTAGTGGAAATGGTTTCAGTTTTTTACCATTGAGAATGATGTTTGCTGTGGTTTTATCATGTATGGCCTTTATTATGTAGAGGTAAGTTTTGTCATGTATGGCCTTTATTATGTAGAGGTAAGTATGTCTACTTTCTGGAGGGTTTTTAGCATTAATGGGTGTTGAATTTTGTCAAAAGCTTTCTCTGCATCTATTGAGATGATCATATGGTTTTCTTCCTTCAGTTTGTTAATATGGTTTATCATGTTGATTGATTTGCATATATTGACGAATCCTTGCATTCCTGGAATAAACCCCACTTGATCATGGTGTATGATCCTTATATGAGTGTACTGCCTACATATGGAATTTCCATTATTTTAGTGTCTAAATGGATGGTATGTGGTGTTCAATGGAGCAAAGATTAATAACTGTAAGTTAATAATATGAGAGAGCCACTGGACACAGCTCTAATAACATCTTCTTTACTCGCATTTAGAAAATATTTTTGAGTGGGAGCGAGATATGGAGGTACTGCTAACAGTTGGAAAATTGTAGAGGAGTGTTATCCTATAAACATAACCTATTGTTTCTTGTCAAACAAACGTTAAGCCTCTTTTTCTGTTCAGCAAGGTTTTCATCCAAGTTGTAAGACAAAAAATATTCCAATAGAAAGTACAGATGCCTGGGAAGCAGGTCAGGGGTCAAGGCCCATTCTTTGCAGATAGTTGCTGTCTGTCCAACAGTGATACAATAGAAACTGAAGGTACCAACAACTCTACTTGCTGTGAGGAGACAGTTTTTTGAAAAATAAATGTGATAAACTAAGTAAAATTTCTTTGAACAATAAAGATTTATTCTCAAGCTTTGTATATACCTAGCATTTTTAGGACGGCTTTTAAATTTAAGACATTAAAATCATAATTAAATTCCCTTTGTTGGCTTATAGAGAGTACACATGATTATACATCAAAACTCAGCACACCTTGGACACTTGAAGATTTGTTCCATAACTTTATATATATTATTTTACAAACCTGTGGGTTTTTAAAAAATATTTGCACAGTTTTAATAACACTGCTCATACAAAGTTGCATATTGTAAGATTATTGTGTTTTCTGGTATTGATACTCACACAGTTCAATATTTCATTGTTAATTATAAGCATGTTTTATGAAAGATCCCTTGGAAAATCATGGTTTTATTTATTTTAAGAATTAGTTCTCATTAGTCAAGATTATTCACATTTTAGCACACATAAAATATGACTGTGTCTCATTTCCTCAAACTAAGTCAGTATTAACTTCCAAACTTACTGCTAATATGTCTACCAATTTTGATTTTTTAAAAATAGTGAATACATAATGCATTTTAACGTCAAAATCTTCCTCTGCTGTTTTTTCCCTCAACTTTCGGTGTCTGCTTTGCCAGTGACCGAAACACATGCTTGGATTGCAAATGGGCACTAACTAAAATACAATTTATTTTAACTGAGTTGAATTACTTTCACGTTGGGGTGGTCATACAGTTGAAGTTGCCACTCTCTTTTATCAGGGTTTTTTGTATGTTTTATTGAATTTATGATCCCACAAATTTTTAGAATGTTTCACATTTTCTGAATCACTAAGAAATAATAAAGGTTTAAGTTAAACCATGATTCAACACTGTTTAAAAATACTTTAACATTTTTTATATTTATTAAGTGAACATTTTTATAGTTATTTAGGCATAAGTTTCTGAGATATTATTCTTCCCTATAAAATAAGCTCATTTGTACTCATTCGGGGATCTGTATAATTCCCACTATCACATGTTAGATATAAAGGAAAAAGCTTCACTGGGGAAGCTGGCAAGATAGAGTTACTTAGAGATGAGAAAATTAGGCCTCTTAATTCTCCTGCTGTCCTACTGAAAGGTGACCCAGAGACACATTACTCTGCTAGATGTAGAGAAGTGTGTTGCCACATAATGGAGACAACCTGCTCCATCTTATTACTCCCATTTTTCACAGGACAATAGTGACAAAGGACCTTGTTAATGGGAGCATGAACAGATTGCTTCAGGATTAGGCAGTCTGAATTTGGATGTCAGCTCAAATTTTGTCTGGGAAGGCCAGCTGTCCATCATCTGGGAATTTTAGATTCCTTGGTATGTTACCCTGGGAGGAAGAAGCCACCAAAACCATAGGAAGCTTACCGTGACTAAAGCTCATTGCATTGGGATAAAAGGGAGCCCCAAGCCCCAGCTAACTAATTTTCCAAATCACCAAAGTGGGCCAGTTTTCCAGAAAAATTTTAGTATATTCTACTCTTTGCATCATATCTTCCAAGATGCTAACATCTCAACTCTGTGGGTTTTGGCGTTGGCATCTAAAGGTTACAGACAAAAATTAGCATTCAAATTCCATTCTCAGGTGATCCTTAAATGGTTTGTTGACTAATGCATTGATGGGATGCAGTTGTCCTGTCTTGTCACCAGGAATATCAACCAAGCGCTTGGCAAATATATCAGGGCTGCTTCCTGGCTGTCAGCAATTATAAGAAGCCACGTATTGTAAGATACAGACCAATTTCAATCATGATAAAATATGAATAATAGAAGTATTTTAGGATCTTGAAAGTATTTACTCTTCACATACTCTCCTAATTTTCTCTGCTCAATTCAAAAAGAGAAAAGAAAAAATATACTATAGTCTCATTCATGTTCATGTACCAGAGACTTAATGTGTTATCAAACCAGAGGCCTACTAAAGTTTGAAAGGAGAAAGTAACATTTTTCTCTAAGAATTATTAATTTTGCTATTTTGAAGTAGTAGAGGTCATGAGTATTTTGACTCTCCCTCAAACTTTGAGGGTTTCGATGGGAAAATCTCTCCAGTTGCAAATCTCATGTCTACCTGGCTAATTTGCATTTACAAAGTTCCACATTTCCAATGAGAGTGATAATTACCTACCAACATTCTTTCAAACAACCACCATGTGGGTAGCTGATAAGCTAGGTTTCTTCTCAGGTCTCAACATTTAAATAAATCATATTATCTCCATTCCATAGACGAAGACCTAGAGGTTCAAAGAGCTTTATTTCACAAGGACTGAAGCTAGAAAGAGATCAGTTTGGCTTACAACTCATGTCTCTCTGACACTATCATATCATCACAGGTACATGATCTTTTGTTTCTTAATTAACTTTGCTGAGAAAGGTTAAAAATTGCCATGATCAAGCACAGTAACTGCTGGAGTTAGAATTCCAATCTAGGTTCTCTCATTCCAAAGTGTATGTTTATTTTGCATTCTTCCATCTATTTTAAGCTACATCTATCTTATGCCTGAATCTGTTCAGTCATCATCCTTACATGGAAAGGCTTTCCCATCTTATGATCCTTTTTTTTTTTTTAACATCTTTATTGGAGTATAATTGCTTTACAGTGGTGTGTTAGTTTCTGCTTTGTAACAAAGTGAATCAGCTATACATACACATATATCACCTTATCTCCTCACTCTTGCATCTCCCTCCCACCCTCCCTATCCCACCCCTCTAGGTGGTCACAAAGCACCGAGTTGATCTCCCTGTGTTATGTGACTGCTTCCCACTAGCTATCTACTTTACTTTGGGTAGTGTATATATGTCCATGACACTCTCATTTGTGCCAGTTTACCCTTCCTCCTCCTTGTGTCCTCAAGTCCATTCTCTACATCTACATCTTTATTCCTGTCCTGCCCCTAGGTTCTTCAGAACCACTTTTTTTTTTTTTTTTTAGATTCCATATATATGTGTTAACATACATTATTTGTTTTTCTCTTTCTGACTTACTTCATTCTGTATGACAGACTCTAGGTCCATCCACCTCACTACAAATAACTCAATTTCATTTCTTTTTATGGCTGAGTTAGATTTTTAAATTTATTATTAATCTGGCTAAGTAGTTTAATTATGACCAAGGTGAAAATGTACACTATTGTGATATATATGATATATGTGGGACATGAAATTTCTCTATCAATTATTTTTATTATTTTGACTACTTTCATTTTTTTTCTCTCATATATTCCTTTTTAGCTCAAACACTATAATTAGATATTTCTTCTCTCACTTTAAAATTTTATTTGCAATTAAAATTCAAGATCCTCTTGAAAGTAATTATGTGACAATTAAATTACTTCTCTTAAGAAGCACATATACTCTAACATAAAGAAATTCATCAGTTCACCAGTTCTATTCCCCATGCAGTTTTGAGACTGAGAAGCCAATGAGACCCAAAAGGACCAAGAGTCCTTCATCAGTGAGTGTGGAGTCATTGCTGTGAGCACAAAGAAGAGGGCTGAGGAACCACACAAATCACATGTCTGCTGGACTTGGAATAGGTTCTGTGGATAAGCACAAATTTACAGTTGGGGAAGCTCTAATGTTATGTCACAGTCATGTATATTGTTAAGACCCACAAAGAATACAAATCATGTCATAGTCTCCTTTCACCTGCACTTCCCACACAAATGTTTCATCAAAGTCTTAACGTGTTAACCAGATTTTAAAATACTACACTTTTTGTTAAGATTCTCTTGCTTGAGTCACATCCAGAAAAAAAAAAATATTGAATCTAGTAAAATGCTGCTTTGAAAACTAATTTAATTTGAGAGGGTTGGAAGATTTCAGGGGAAGTAGTGGAGCTTGTTAACTAGCTATACCTTTTGTTGTAACTGGCTGTGACAGTCTTAGCCTTCTCATAATTAAGTGAGGCTTTCTGCAATTATTACAATTAGGTGGTCATATTAAGATTTGAAAGAACTGACTAATATTTTATTACTCTATAATTTTCTATTTTCTGAGCAAGACTATTCATTGTACACATATTTAAAATGGAAAAAAAATGTAGGGGTTAATAAGATCTTGTCTTGCTTTTGTATGCATAATAATTGGTATTATAATATAAAAGCCTCAGAAGTAAGTACATAGGGAGATTAATCAGTGAGGAGAATAAAGGGGAAATTTCTGCATTTGAATAAAAGCTTATATCACAGAGTACAGCTAAACTTTACCTTCATTCAAATTATTTATTATGTCTCCAAAACGGGTAAGTAATTCTTAAGGAGACATATCACACAACAGGCACCCAAGAACCCAGAAGATTTTCTAGTATAAGTAAGTTCTTAAGAAAATCAGACAGGTCAATGGTTGAAAATGATCACAAGGGAGGGAGAACAGGAGGCAGGCAGAGCACGTGAGAGCTTATGAGTCTTCAGTTCAGAGAGAGATTTACACTAAGCAGAGTTATTTTCAGTAACGAACTTTTATATTCAATTATATTCTTTTTAAATATAGTGATTATGTAAAGCACATTTATATTGGTTTACTCCAAGCTCTTTAAATCTCCTAAACCTATCTAATACCACTCTTGTCCTTAGACCCACACAAATAAAACTCAGCATCTGCTCCTACTAAGCAATCATATACCCAGAATCCTACCTCCCTGAATTCAATCCTTTTACTTTTAAATGTATTATATTTAAAACATACAAAAAACATGATAATAGTAACAGATTTTGCCAAATTGTTCACTCTTATGGTTAACTAGCCTAACTGCATAAAATTTTCTATTGCTCTACACCCTCACCAATATTTGTTAATGTCAGCGTTTTTTCTCAAAATATTGAATAATAATAAAAAGATGTATCTCTATTTATTTTGCAGTTATTTGATTGCTAAAAATATAGAGAAATGCTTTTATGTGTAATTGGGCATTCCAGTTTCTTATGAAGTTAAATGCTTTCTTTATATTTGCCCATATTCTAATGACTTATTTGCTTTTTATCTATTGATTATGAGGCCCTCTTCATATACAGAATTGTATCCTTTATTATTTGTATGTGTCACAAATATATGCTCCAAATTTGAGGCCACTTTTCCCTTTTTGTTTAAAGTCAAACATACTGACATTTACTATATACACAAATTTGACTATTTGTGTCCTAATTAAGGCATTCTTCTCTATTTTCTTGCCATAAAGATAAATTATTATATTATTGTCTTTTTTTACAAAATATATATTTTTTTAATTTAGGAGTTTAATCCAAATGAATTTATTTTTCCAAGTGCTTTAAGTTTGCGATTGTCTTTGTCACAGCCAACCATCCACAGCACCATTTTCTTACATCCTCTCCTTTATTTCAGTGACCAGTGACAACTGATGTATTTGTATCATATTTTATTTTAAATAACTGTACTGTGTGACTGGTACCTATCTATATCCAGACATATATGGGATTCTACTTAAATTGTTTGTTTACCACTCTACCAATACCTCACTTTACTGGTTTCTCTAGCTGATATCAGGTAAGGCAAATTCTCCAGCCCTATTTCCCCTGAAAGCATTCTTGCTACCTTGGAGAGTGTGCTCTTCCATGTAAAATTTAGAATAGGCTATTTAGGCTCCATAAATAATAGTTATAATAATAATATATTTTATTTGATAATAATTATTATACATTTTAGCTATACATTATTTAATAATTATAACATTATAATTATAAACTTTTTGAATACTTTAAACTATGGATTAAGTTGGGAAATTCACATAATTAGTCTTCTTATATAAGTGTAATGTATTGCTCTGCTTTTTTTTTTTAAGCTATGAACATTTTTGTAAGATTTAATCCTAGATATCTTTTTTTTTTGGTCATTTAATTGGTACTGATTAAAAAATACTTTCTAACTCAACTCTGTATGTGTAAAAATCACAATTGTCTTTGTTTTTATACTTATCATGTACCCAAATATTACTGCTATATTTTCTTATTACTTTTAATCAATTGTCTTTAGATTTTCCTAGTTTTTCCTTTGTAGGCAATTAAATATCCAATGAAATAAAATAAGTTTTTTTTTCCCTGCTTAAAACCAACAGTATAATAAATAAAAGCTATGACTTATATGCTTGTATCATATTTCATTTTAAATAACTATTTCTACTATGTTACTACTCAGGATTTTTTTTTTAATTTTTAATATACATTATCATATTAAGATAATCTTCTTCTACAACTATTTTTTTATTATTTATTTAGATCAACTTCTATCAACTTATTTTGTTGACCTAAAAAAATAATAGACTGCCATTTATTTCTCCAGCAAAGATAGGTTTACTCAGGATCAGCAGAGAATTACAATTTGGGGCTTGCAACCATAGTGAGCCATGTGCAAGTTCCCACACAGCAAGGGAAGGGGAAGGTTTATAGAGAGAGGAAAAGGAAGTTGGGAGAGCTACGGTAAATGAAGAGTCCATGGCTTTTCATTGGCTGATTCCTTTCCAGGGAGGAAGAGGATTCTTTCTTTTTCCTGTAGGGTTCTGCTATTACAGAAAGGCATGTGAGCTTCCCCATCTGTTCTCCCAACTATTTAATTGAGGTTTCTGTTTATCAAATTTTTACATTTTCCCCTTTTAATCAAGTTGTTTCTTTGAAAGCTTTGCTGATCAAGAATCAGGCTTAGCAGTTTCAGTGGCTTTTTGTCCCTCAATGACAGGAACAATATTTCCTTGGAGTAGTGTCTCACATTGGAGGGATAGTGCACAAATTAGAAACATAGTGAGGTCATATGCAAGTAACAAGAAGGAGTAGGAAGGAGAATTCTCAGGTACTTTTAATCTAAAGTCCATATGTTATCAAGATCACATACACTGGAGATCATCTGAAGCTTTATGTCATCATCAAAGGTTTGGAGAAGAACTGCCAATAGGTTTGGTCTGGATATCTTAGGAAAGCTGTCTCATCAGATGTCTTCTGCTTTAACTCCAGGAAAGCTTTACTTTTGGATCACCAGATGATGTTCAGGTCCAGTCAGAATTTGGTGCTTGTTTTAGGAATGTCATGTGAATCCAAGGGTCCATTCCTTAGATTTTTGGTGGCAGAAGATTTGGTTAGCAGTACTTAATAGGGGTCTTTCCAGAGAAGTTAAACAGAGTTCTTCTAGACATGTCTTTTCCAATAGAAAAAATCTCCAATCTCCAAAAAAATTGCTTCATAAAATGTGGTTATTTTTATTAGAAGCAATTAGACCTTTGCAATATTGGAGTATCTCTTTTCTTATCAGCTGTGGATCAAAAGAGGCAACAACGAGAAACACAACATTGTAAAGCAACTAAACTCCAATAAAAATTTTTTAAAAAAGAGAGAAAAAGAGGCAGGAACCAAGTACATTGGGCATCCTGTGACTATCTCGAAGAGTGAGAGTTTATGAGTTACAAAAGGGGTAGATCTGAGATTTAGAAGTATAAACAGCAACGCTTTGACCAGGGTATTTGGAGGGCCTCTACAAATTATGCCAGTTGAGTCTTAATAATTCCATTAGTGCATTTGTTTTTGTTTTTTTCACATCTTTATTGGAGCATAATTGCTTTACAATGTTGTGTTAGTTTCTGCTGTACAATAAAGTGAATCAGCTATATGTATACATATATCCCCATATACCTTCCCTCTTGGGCCTCCCTCTCACCCTCCTTATCCCAGCCTCTAGGTCATCACAAAGCATCAAGCTGATCCCCCCGTGCTATGCTGCAACTTCGCACTAGCCATCCATTTTACATTTAGTAGTGTATATATGTCAGTGCTACTCTCTCACTTCGTCCTAGTTTCTCCTTCCCCTGCTGTGTTCTCAAGTCCATTCTCTACATCTGTGTCTTTATTCCTGCCTGGCCACTAGGTTCATCAGTACTGTTTTTTTAGATTCCATATATATGTGTTAGCATACAGTATTTGTTTTTCTCTTTCTGACTTACTTCACTCTGTATGACAGACTCTAGGTCCATCTACCTCATTACAAATAACTCAATTTTGTTTCTTTTTATGGCTGAGTAATATTCCACTGTATATATGTGTCACCTCTTCTTTATCCATTCATCTGTCGATGGACACTTAGGTTGCTTCCATGTGCTGGCTACTGTAAATAGTGCTGCAATGAACATTGTGGTACATTAGTGCATTTTACTAAACCAGACGATTGAAGGTGGTAAACAGAGTAAAAGCGTTGCAAAACTGGCTAAACAGCTCAGAGTTGTCAAAGTACCTAGCCAGTAAATTGGGTTCCTTGATCATTATAAAGTTCAAGATGAGATCCTCAGGTAGGGATAAACTTTTCCAAAAGGACTTTAGCCACAAAAGATGGTAGCCTGTCTGCAAAAGAAGGCTTTGTTACATTGTGAAAACATACAGATGATGACTAAATTATATTTATACCCATTAGATAAATGAAGTTGTATGAAATCCATTTGCCAGAACTCAAATTGTATATTCTGCAGTTTAAAATGTCCAGGAGCAGCATGAACTGGCTTCCCTGGGTTGTACTTCAGGCAAGTGGAACAAGACCGGTAAGCACTCTTTGGAGCCTTGTTAATGTTTCCTCAACAATACTGATTCATGAATGCTATCATTTTGTCAGTAGACCAATGGTTTAATGCATGTACGGTGGTGAGGAGTGGAGATTTTAGAGTCTCTGGTAGGACTTGGTTGTCATTTGGTCCAAACCAGAGCTTTCTCTTTTTATCAAACCAGTAATCATTGACTTTCCTATCTTGTTTTTTTTTTTTTCTTTTCTGAGGCTTTACTGTCCAAGTGAATTATTCTTACCAAGTGAAGGCAAAAAGACACTGGCTAGCTTCATCAACTAGAGTACTAAAGAATGCACTGCATAAATCAGTTACAGTAAACAATTTATTTCCAGTGGGGATGGATGTTAGTAATGTCTGAAGATT
>NC_083107.1:16439389-16601503 GCF_949774975.1 Lagenorhynchus albirostris
CCCCTATATAATCAATATCTGAAAGAAGACAATAATTTTCTTTTAAAGCAATCTGAAGTTGATTGTAATAATCATGAACAGATTCATCAGAACTTTGTGTGCAAGCTGAAGTTTGTTCCAATGGACAAGCATGGAAAAGCCCTAGGAATTGCCGAAGAAGTCACCTAGCAATTGCTGGAGCTTGATCATATACTAAGCTTGATATATACTAAGTTAGTGGGATGTTCTCCGGGTTCTTATTGTAGATACCTTTCAAGATTTTCCCCAATGAGAAGTTTTCCTCTAAGACTGGGTCTGGTTTTCACTAACAGGCATGTGAACTAGCTGATATAAGTCAGAGAAACCAGGTTGATTAGTTTGAATGACTATATTAAATGCCTCAGCAAATCTCGAGGATCTTCATTTACTTTGGAAAAACCTTTGACGGTGGCTTCTAGTTCACCTTTAGTCTAGGGAATATAAGAAATTGAGGGTTTAGTATCTGGATCCTCAGAAGGTTTAATTTTAAAGTGACAGGTTCCAGTAAGTTCAGAGGGAAAGGGTATAAGGAGAGTTTTAGAGTAAAAGGGAAGTTTGACAATTAATATGGGGGAACTGAGGGTATAGGGCAAGTACAGATGGTATAGAAAGGAAGGAGGAAGATGGTGCTGGAAGTGGAGCCTGACCACGAGGAACCAAGGGAGAGACAAGATGGCACCAGAGGTGGAGCCTGCGACCGAGGAGCCAAGGAAGAAGAACCTAAGTCTTCAGGAGCCATTTTACCTTTCTTTAATCACTTTTTTTTTCCCCTCAGTTAATCTTAATATCTTATTTTGTAGAGAGGAAATTTTAGCTTCCTGACAATGTTTGGAAGCCTCAAAATGCTAATCAAAATAGGCATACCTTTCAGTTCTGAAAATTCAGTTTTAAGAAAATTAAGCATGGGGATTTCAAAAGTTCCCCATAATGGTCATTGATTTTCTAAATTGCCTTTGGTCAGGTAGGTCTATTTAGTTAGAAATGCACATGAAGAAGACCATGGCTTTTAAATATAACATTAGCCAAAGTCCCTATGGGAGATGTGCCCTCAAAATACTTGGATAACTGGGATCCCATTTCTCAGAGGGTTTTCTCTAGAGTAAAAGAACAATTTTTAAACAGGTTAAACAGTTTACAGCTCAGTTCAAACAGCTTATAGCTCAAACAGCCTGTAGGCCTAAAAGCAGCCAGTTCTAAGAAAACAGCTTGGTACTGGAGGAGCCAGAGTGAAGACTTCTCTGCCAGTTCTCATAGAACAGTCCCTATTCCCAAGGAATGGGCTGACAGATGAACTGGCAAAATTTCAATGAAACAGGCCCTGTTCCCCAAAAGAATGGGCTAAAGCCTTCTCAGCCAGCTTCAGTTGAAATGGTCTGTTCTCAGAATCAGACCAACGTGACAAATGAGTACTCACATACAGAACAAGACCTTAACCAGAATGGAGGAGGAAACCTTAGAATGGATCCCAAATAAATCATGGAGAGTTTCAAATGGAAAGAGGGCGTGAGCTTGGATCCAGAAGAAAGACATACCTTCAAACTCCATTGTCAGCAAGAAAATCAGTGAATTCAATAACCTCAATTGTGGATACCAAACCTGTTTGCTCATCAGCCCCAGAGCCTTCAGAGGTTTTCTCTGGTTCCCATACGGACCACAAAATGTTGACCTAAAACAAATTAACACATTTATTTCCTCAGTAAAGATGACTTTACTCAGGATAAGCAGAGAATTTCACTTTGGAGTCTGCAACCATGGAGAGTCATGTGCAAGTTCCTGCACAGCAAGGAACAAATTTCGTAGAGGGGAAAAGGAAGTTGGGAGGGCTTTACTAAACAGAGCCCATGGCTTTTTATTGGCTGAGTCTTTGCCAGGGAAGAGAATTTTTTCTTCTTCCTGTTTGGCTCTGCTATTGTCACAGGATATAAGAGCTCTCTCTCTCTGGTCTCCTGACTCTATTTAGTTGAGGTTTCTGTTTATTAATTTCTTTACAGCATTTGAATTACTTTCTCCTTCATTCTTATTTTACACTTTTCTTTTGGTTTAGTTTGATTTTTTCATTTTTTTTTTGTTCCTTTCCTAAGTTGATCATTGACTGTTGTTTGTTTTACTTTATCTTTTTATTGTTTACCCTTAAATTAAGATGCCACTTTAAAACTCTAAATTTACCCACTGTTTTCATTCAACCTCCAAACAATCCAAAGACTTTAGGATGCTTAATATCCCATCATCCTTTAAATGGATTTCATGCTATTATCATTCTCTATTTACATTTTTTTTCTGTTTTGATTTGTTTTATCATGGATAAACACATAATGATGTGTACACATTTACATGTTTCCATATTAACTCTTTCTTCTTATATTTCGGACTTTTCTTTTGTGATTATTTTCCTCCTGGATAAAGTTTTAGAATTTTCTTTATTAATGGGTTACTGGTGGTAAATTCTCAATTTTGGTTATTAAATAATAGTAAATATAAATAAAAGTGCACAGTAATTATATCTCAGAACTTTAAACTTATTTTCTCACTTTGTTCTGGCATATATTTGTGCTGTTAAGATAACCTCTTGATGTTCATTTTCCAGTCACTTACTTTTTCCTCCTCCCTAGTTTTTTTCTAGATTTTCAATGCTGATATGCTTAGATGGGAGTTTCTGTTTATTTTTCTTTGTTGATATTCACTGCATTTCTTGAATTTGAGGTTTGATATCTTTTGTTATTTCCAGTACATCCAAAACAATTATCTATTTAAAAATTGCCTCTCCACTGTGTGATTTTTTTTTTCAGTTTAAATGCCAGTTATTTTAGAGCATTTCATTCTACCCTCTGTGTTTCTTAAATCCTTCACCTTCTTGTGTAGTTAGCTTGTGATTTGTGTTATTTATCAAGTCTATGTTCAATTTGTTCTTTATTTGCCTATGATTAATGCTGTTTGATTTTTTCATTGATTCGTTTTAAATTTACTGATTTATGTTTTCATTCAAAAAATCTAGTAATAAAGTTATTTTAATATTTACCCATTTTTGATGGTTCCTTGTTTCTTTCTTTTTTTTTTTTTTGCGGTACATGGACCTCTCACTGTTGTGGCCTCTCCTGTTGTGGATCACAGTCTCTGGACACACAGGCTCAGTGGCCATGGCTCATGGGCCCAGCTGCTCCACGGCCTGTGGGATCTTCCTGGACCGGGACATGAACCAGTGTCCTCTGCATCGGCAGGCAGACTCTCAGCCACTGCACCACCAGGGAAGCCCTGGTTCCTTGTTTCTTGAACACATGTTCAATCCCATATATTTGTTCTCTTCAAATATGTGTGATGTAATTATTTTATATTTCAGAATTTGCAGATTTGGAGGATTTAAGCCTGAAACTTATTGTTTATTTATTTATTTATTTATTTCTCCTAAGTCTCAATTATGATAACAAATTTGTATGTGTGTTTATGAGTGTATATATAGATATGATAATTCAAAATACAAATATAACTATATAACATAATATAATATAATATAACAAAGCATATAATAATATAAATATATACCATATCTGCATATATACTTTGACTAAGTTAACCAGTGGGCATCCTGAGGAATCTCTTTTAAGATTATTTTCTCGGGCTTCCCTGGTGGTACAGTGGTTGAGAGTCCGCCTGCCGATGCAGGGGACACGGGTTCGTGCCCCGGTCCGGGAAGATCCTACATGCCGCGGAGTGTCTGGACCCGTGAGCCATGGCCGCTGAGCCTGCGTGTCCGGTGTCTGTGCTCCACAACGGGAGAGGCCACAACAGTGAGAGGCCCGTGTACAACAACAACAACAAAAGATTATTTTCTCAATAGATGATGATTTACATTGTCTCTTGCAGAAAGCCCAAAGGTTGCCAAGCTCAGCACACTTTAAATTAATTTATGGACTCGGAATTTTTCTGATCATTCAAGTGTTGTTAATTGAAACACCAAATCCAGTTGACAGAATAGCTGGTTTTTGAATTTGGAGGACTGATTTCAATACATTTTCCACTTGACTTGTAAGATAAAAAGAAAGTTCCTCGATTGCCTCCTCTGCCATTGGGGACTGTTTTCCTATCTTACTCCTTCATAGAAGGAAGAGTTTTTTGACATCTGTCTTTAGGTGGAGTGCTTGGTTCCAGTTTTCCACTTTTGAAGAGCTCAAGGAATTATTTACATTCCTGGTGTGGTAGTTAAAAAACAGGTTTCTATTTCCTTGGTATTGGTAAATGCCCTCGGGTTTACTACTCAGTTTTTCATTTTTTTTTTTGAATTCTTTTTATTTTCCACCTGGAAGTTATCTTATTTTCTCTTTTTGCTTAGCTATCCATTTATAATGATTTTAAAAAATACCATCTAGCACTTCTGTGTATGTGGCAGCAGGAATCCCTACCCAGAATACTCAGTCTGTCTTTTCCCAGCAATGAAAGTCTCCTGATTTGGTCCCCATTTGTTTTCTCTTCACCTTGTATCTCTAGTTTGACACCACAAGCTAACATCTATAACTCCAATTGTATTTCATCTATCTGTCCACATCCTTATAAAGCTCTATGTTTAGACCTTAGTTCACATATGGTATTTTATCTTTGCCCACTTCGTCAGATCGAAAATTGTTTTTGTGCTTTCAAAACGCTGAATCCAAATTACTAAAGCGTCACTCTAATATGGATAATCTCAGGTTCCTACTTTCCAAGTGTGATGAATTCAACCAGTCTATGCTTAATATTTAATTTAATGCCTTTTCTGACCTCCATAGATCTTGTCAATCATATGGCTATTAGGAGACAAATAAAGTTTCTTTTTATAGGATGTGTATACCAGTCATAGTGCTAGACACAAAATAAAGAGGTAGATAATATTGTCCATAGCTAGCCAAATTATTTTGGAGAGCGGGAGGCATACATAATTCATTTATGTTTTATACTGTGTGAGCTATGCAAATGAAAATGTTTCAGTAGAATATTTAAGACATAAAATAGATGCATAATAGTTATATACACATATATATATATATATATACACATACATACATATATATATATTTCTCAAAGTAACTCCAGAAATAGGCATTGCTCATTTTATTTTTAGATCTATTTTACAGATTAATAAATGAAAGAACAAAATGGGTACAAGATTTGCCTACATTCATACAGGCTATAAACTTCAAGCCAAGATTTAAACCCAACCAATATGGCTCCAGAATCTGAACCCTCATACCTATACTACCTTGTCATGCTGGGACAAATATATACAGAATCATATAAAAGAAAAATGAAAAAAGCAAACTATATAAAATAATAAATAAAGCAAATCATATGTTCATTTGGAAGTAAATTTCACAATGATTAGCAAATCTGAACGTGTCATCTATGACCCCGAATCTATCTTCTCCTTACTTTTCTGACTTTTCCTCACTTTTGCTTAAGTGGTTGCACCATCCATTTAAACACTGATATCAAACATTTTGAAAAATTGTGTTTTTTTCCCCCAGCCACTTCCTACACCCAATCAAGTGTCTCTGATTTCTGTAGATTTTATATCTAACTCTTTCCACTGCCTCAGACTTGAATAAGGTCTCCATTTTCTCTTCCCTGGATTTTCATGATAGATTCCTAAATGACCGTGTAGTCTCCACACTCATGTACTCTTCAGCCAAGGGAATCATAATAAATGCACATCTTATCTTCATTCCCCATATTATCTTCCTATGGCTTTGTAAATAATGCAAAATAAAGCCACACCTCTTTATTATTGAATATAGGTGTATTCCTTTTTCACTGTTTTCCCCTCCAATATCCCAATATTAATTTTGTTCTTGACAAATATGAGAAGAAAATTATTTATAAGCTTTCAGCTACAAAGATCTATGAATATACAATCTTCTAGCATTGCATATGAACTACCCTTTGCCCAGTGCATCCTTTTTCACCTATACTGTGTTGACTGTGAGTGAGGCATTTTTCAGTTTTATGAAATCTTCCTGATAGATAATGTCATATAGTAACTAATTTAATTGTTTTTTAAATATATGATGAAATGAATAACTGCATGAGGAAAGTCAGAAGGAAGAAGGAGAGAAGGAAAAGAGGGGAATGAGAAGAAGAAAGGGATAGAGAGAGAAGAGAAGAAAGAACACATGATTAGATAAATTTCAGAGAACAAGGTGTGTAGAAAGTGAGGAAAAAAAATGACTTCTATGAACTAACTTTGAGGAGATGGCTTAAAACTAAGTCTGTTTTAAGAGATTCTTAGTAGAGACATCAAAATTACCAAATATCTTCAGATGTTGTTTGTCTTGCAAAAGAAGTAGTATCGTGACCTTATTCCAGGGATAATCCAGAAAGGAATATTTTCCTATTCATTTCTGTATTGATGTAGAAGGTCAGCTGATATGTAGTTGGAATAAGGCTCCCTGAAATACATAAAATAAAATCCAAACTTCAGTGTTAAACTGAAATTTTGAACACTCTATCCGATATGGGCAATTAAAAATTACTTATCTCTACATAATTTGTGTATAGACATTCCTCACCTGTAATATTTTTATTGATCCTTACAACAGGTCAGCCAAAACACTATTTGCACATCAGACATTTAGAACATGTATTTCCTCATTTAAATTGTAAAAGTTATCATGTAGGGTTTCACCTAAAATTTTAACATAAAATTAAGTACTATCCAGGTTCTGTTTTTAGAAACTTGCAAAAATATATTATATTTAAGGAAGACATATAGACTCTATAGCCACATATTCACTCTTCAAGTCATTCACGTATCAAATTAGATTACCTAAAACCTCCTTTTGTGGACATCAGCAGTTTATCCCTATGCAGAAATTATTTTATTCAACAGAGTTATCCCACATTTTTATTGAACATACATACAAGAAACAGCTACATAAAGCATGATGTTTTATAGTATGAAAGACCCATTTTGAAGGCATTGTCAAATATGTTTCTCAATGATTTATAATGATACATACAGTAAATTCATTTTTTACCAAGGAAATTGGTGCTTCTCTTGAAGATTTTTTATATTTTCCTTCATTATATTCTGACACTGTAGTATTTGCCTTTTAAACAGAAAGATCAGCGTTCAATTTAACCAATACTCAATACAAATACCTTTAACTGCATTAGTGTAAGTAGTGTAAACTCCCTAAAATCTAATACAGCTGAAACCACTAGTGCAGGGATCGAAGAAGTGTCAATTGTTCAGGACTTTTGGATCCCGCCTTCTTTCACATGGACCAGGAAGGTTTCAAATATCTTGTCAAACATACTGGATTTCAGGTAAGAATTTATTTAAGGTACATAACATTTGTAACTATTTTTTAAAAACCTGTTAGTAAAAAATAAGTTTGAAAATCACTCCTGTTTATGATTGATTTTTTTTCTCTATCCACTAGTTTTTGATGTTCTGTTTTCTATTAAGAGCCTCAGCAAACTTGTACCTATTATTATAAATCATTATCTCAAATGCTCTATGGCAGTAAGTGCAGCAATATAATTTAAGATTATCATCTTAAGAAACAACCCCTTTTGAATGCCGTAATTATAAAAATTTTTTAAAAAGTGGTAAATGGTAGAATGATGCTGATAGTTTTGTTTTTGCATTTGTATCAGGGGTCAGAACAAGTGATGAAATAGCTGATGAAATGGTATTATTTATATCCAGTCAGGATAGTTATTTTCAGGAAATAAAGACGAACTAAAGCAAATCAAGGGGTATTACACTCAATAAGAGTGCAAACTAAGGACATACACTATTGTAAACAATAAGGGAAGCATACATACATAAAATGCAAGGTTCCTTCTTGCAAGAATTGTCTAAGCAACAAGATTTAGGTGGTCATATATATAGATTATATAATAAATAACTCATAAATCTAGGGTACAATTTTTTGTCTTGAAGCTAAATGGGATTTAGACAGAGCTAAAAGAGAAAAGTTTGCAGGAGGAATGAAAATAGAAATAGGAGAGAAAAAAATTACATGATATAGACTAAAGGCAGCAAGTATAGTAATTTATTTCACATATAGAGTTTATGTTGAATGCTGGGGGAGGAGGGGAAGATGGAAAAGTATTAAAATAATGTATAGTAACAGAAGAAAACTTGGAAATACCAAAACAACATATATATATGTGTATATATATATGTATGTATATATATATAGATAGATATACATTTATTTGCCTACATTACACATAGATCACCAATAAGTCATAAATACTCTTGTGATTTTGTCACAGGTCTTTTCATTATATGTGTATAGGCCCACGTGTGCACACACAGACACACACACAAAGTAGAGTAGAGAATGTGATGGTGCTTTGGCTACATAATGTCATTGTCTGCCTTAACAAGGAAGCTCAAGTTTGACATATTTTTAACACAACTTTATTATTAATGAATCATTCACCTTTATTGGTATGTTTGATAGTCACCACAATTCAGTGACTTAAGCAAGACAGAATTATTATGCTTGCTTTTCAAACGGAGGCATCAAAATGTGTTGTGGTGTTTCACACACACCTGGCAATTTGTAAACACAGGGCTAGTTGTTGAGTGTGTGAAACCTACTCTTTTTTTTTTCTTATTCTATTTTTCTGTTCTCCTCAAGATTCTGAAATGAATCACAAAGAATTCCATTTCCAAAAAGCAAATAATAACAGCAAAAACAAAAAATAATAGCAAAGCCAAAGTGATAAGAGGAACAGCAATAAATACCAACATTTATACATTGGTTTATACTTCTCAAAGCACTTCACCACACATTAAATATCATAAAATTGTTAAATTGTGTGTTATATATACAGACTTGTTACCATAAACTCATCCAATTCTCTGCCTTGACAGGAAAGTGAACCTTGAAGCAAGTCTGTGATTATAGCTTTGCCCTTTTGTGATGAAGCAAGTTTAACAATATCTCACTGTCAATTCACATTGAGGCATTCAGGGACACACGTGAATGTAATACGGAAATGGAAGCAAAGAAAGGATTCTTATTCTCTGCTATAAAGGCAGCACTTTGACAGAGTAACATTTAATTCCATCATGTGTAATTTATTTTGGACATTTTGTATGATGAAGATGGACATGTTTTAAATATTTGTGATTGAATATCAAATTAACCATGACTTTAAACAAGAGAAAAGCCGTAGACTTATTAGTAGTGGAAACTGCTAAGAATGGGAATAATCTACATATTAAATTAAAGGAATGCTTTCAACAAAATAAAATAACAATAATGATCATAATTACTCTTACTATTACTGCTAGCATTATTTATTATTAATTATTATCACTATTTATTAAGGGTTTGCTTCGGAACTTTGTTAAGCAGTTTTTATAAATTGTGCTATTTAATTCCAATGAGTTTGGATTTAAAAAAAAATTTAAATAGTACGTATTTGACAAAAGAGTCACCCAACTAGTCCTTTTATGTTTGTTTATTTAGGTGAAACGTTTTATTTTATTATAAAATTTATTGGTTTTTAAAATGTTCAAATTTTTGATCATTGTGAAATTTATTTCATTGGAAGGATGAGGTGGAGGTCTAACTTTTTGTCTTTTTTCATATGGCTAGTCAATTGTCCCAGCACGATTTCTTGGATAATCCACTTTTTTCTCTGATTTGAGATGGCAACCTCATAAAATACACAATTCCTGTATATATTTACACCCGACCTTTAAGTAAAAATTAGAAAGAAAAAAAGAAAACACTGTGTTATTATATTTTAAAACAATGCTATTCTTTTGTTTCTTATTTGTCATTAGGCAGAAGAGGTTCAGGTAGGACTGAAGTGCTTCTGGGATAGACTAGGTGACCTGCAGTTTCCTTTAATCCCCAAACATCCCATAATTTTGCAGATGAGAAAAGAGGTTCAGAATGGTAATTTGCCCACAGTCACACAGCATCCAGAGGCACTTTTGTTTATTGTCTTTGAAATTAGTTATCTTAATAAATGATACACAATAAAGGTAAAAAGATTTTTGATATTTTGATAGTTGTGAAATATATGAAGTTTTCATCTTATGTTACCATGATGGTGTGTAATTAAATAAGAACCGAGTACCCAGAGAAGACTTGGCCAGAAAATGGTAATGGCAATGGTGGGGTGTCTGTCTTTCTCCTTTCGGGAGATTCCAAGAAACGCGTGGATCACTGTAGAGAAGAGGGTCTATGAAACTCCCTGCAGCAATGTTGAGGGTGCTGAATTTGATCTTGTATGAATCTACATTATCAGACCCTTCCTTTCTCTACAAACTCATTTTATCTCTTCTCTCCCTCACTCAGGTGGCTCCTGTCACCCTGAAATTCTTTCAGTTTCTGGAACACAGAAGCCTTCCTTTTGGGCATTTTTCCCTCTAATTGGAACATTTCCCCTCCTCACTTAGTAATTTTAAAATAAAATTTTAACTATATCTTATATATAAATAATATTTTAATTTAAATTCATTTGGCTGTTAAAATATACATAATGTATATCTACATAAAGGATATAATAAAGTGGACATTTTCTAACAACAACTAGATTAAGAATTAGAACATCACAAGCATGCTAGAAATCCTCACTGACTCTCTCTGACTCCATCCTATTTCCCTTCCCTCAGAGATAACCATTGTTTTGGCATTTGTGGTAATAATTCCTTTACTTTGCTTGATCATTTAGTGGACTTACATGCATTACATGCTTTTATAGTTTTGAACTTTAAATGAATGGAAACACACTGTAGATATTCTTGAATGCCTTGTTTCTTCTTTCACTTAGCATAAACTTACACAATATTACTATACATAAATTTTGGAAACATTTCTCCCCATGAACTTGTTCGTACATTTTTTTCCTATTTTTAAAAATGTTTTAAACTGAGATGTAATTGATGTATAGCATTGTGTAAGTTTAAGGTGTACAACCTGTTGATTTGATATATACTGCAATATGGTTATTACTGTGTGTTTACTAATACTTCTATGGCATAATAATTATAATGATCATAATGATCATTTTCCTTTCAGTGGTGAGAGCAATTAAAATATAGTCTCTTAGCAACTTTGAAGTTTGTATTACAATATTTTTTTACTATAATCGCTATGCTCTACATTAGATCTACAGAACTAATTTATCTATTAGTTGCATATTTTTGTATCCTTAAACAACATCTCCCTCATTCCCCCAACCCCAGGTAACTACCGTTACACTCTCTGTCTTTACAAGTTTTTTTTTTAATATTCCACATATAAATAGTATCATACATATTCATCTTCCTATGTCTGACTTATCTCACTTAGCATAATGCCTTCAAGGTCCATCCAAGTTGTTGCAAATGACAAGATTTCCTTTTCTTTCTCATGGCTGAATAATATTGCATTGTGGTATGTGTGTATGTGTATATATATACACACATATATATAATCTCACATTGTCTTTATCCATTCATCTATTGATGAACGCATAGATTGTTTCCATATATTAGCTATTGTGAATAATGTTGTAATAAACATGAGCATGCAGATATCTTTTCCATATCCTGTTCTGTGTATATGTATATGTATATTCAGAAGCAGAAAAGTTGCTGGATTATATGTTAGCTATCTCTTTAATTTTTTGAGGAAACTCCATACTGTTTTCCATAGTAGCTGCACCAATTTACATTCCCACCATCAGTGCACAAGGGTTTCCTTTTCTCCACATCCTCACCAACATTTGTTATCTCTTGTCTTCTGAATGATAGCCATTCTAATAGGTGTGGGGTAGTTTTACTGGATTTGATTTGCACTTCCATGATGATTAGTGATGTTGAACATATTTTCATGTTACATGTTGGATGTTTGTGTGTCTTCTTTGAAAAGATGTCTATTCAGACCCCCTCCCCATTTTTTTAACCAGATTTGTTTGTTGTTGTTGTTATTGAGTTTTATGAGTTCTTTGTATATTTTGGGGTTATATACATTAATTCCTTATCCAATATATGATGTGCAAATATTTTCTCCCATTCCTTAGGTTTTCATTTTGTTGATTGCTAACTTTGTTGTGCAGAGACTTTTTACTTTGATGTAGTTCCCAATTGTTGATATTTCCTTTTGTTGCTTGTGTTTTTGGTGTCATGTCCAAAAAATCATTGCTAAGACCAATATCAAGAAACTTCTTCCCGATATTTTCTTCTAGGAGTTTTATGGTATTAGGTTTTAGGTTTATGTCCTAAATTATTTCAAGTTAATTCCTGAGAGTGGTGTAAGATAGAGGTTCAATTTCATTTTTCTGTATGTGGTTAACTATTTCTCTCAGTAGCATTTGTTGAAGAAACTATTTTTTCCCCACTCAGTGGTCTTGGATCCCTTACCAAATTGTTGACTATATATATGAGGATTTAATTCTGGGCTATCTACAGATCTTCCTCAACTTTCAATGTTGTTACATCCTGATAAATCCATCATAAGTTGAAAATGTTGTAAGTTGAAAATGCATTTAATACACCTAAACTCAGAGGATCAAAATTTAGACTAGCATACTTTAAATGTTCTCAGAACATTTCCATTAGACTACCATTGGGAAAAGTCATATAACATAAAGCATATTTTATAATAAAGTGTTGAATATCTTTTATAATTTATTGAATAGTCTGTTGATAAGTGAAAAACGGAATGATCGTAAGTGTATTGGTTGTTGACCCTCGTGATCACATGGCTGGCTGGGAGCTGAGGCTCACTGCACTGATCAGAATCATGAGATAGAATCATAATGCATATCACCAGCCCAAGAAAAGATCAAAATCCAAAATTCAAAGTATGGTTTCTACTGAATGGGTATCACTTTCTCAATGTCATAAAGTCAAAAAAATTTAAGTTGAACCATCATAAGTCAGGCACCATCTGTATTCTGTTCTATTGGTATGTGTCTGTTTTTTTATGCCAGTACCATACTGTTTTAATTACTAAAGCTTTGTAGTATACTTTAAAATCAGGAAGTGTGAGACTTCTGGTTTTGTTCTTTCTCAGGATTGCTTTGTCTATAATGGGTTTTTTGTGGTTCTATACAAATGTTAGAATTTTTTCTTCTGTTTCTATAAAAATTCCATTGGGATTTTGACCAAAATTGCATTGAATCTATAGATGGCTTTGGGTAGTATGGACATTTTAACAATAATAATTCTTCTGATCCAGGAACATGGGATATCTTTCCATTTGTTTGTGTCTTTTTCAATTTCTTTTATCAAAGTCTTGTAGTTTTCAGTGTACAGAACTTTCACTTCCTTGGTTTAATTTATTCCTAGGTGTTTTATTGTTTTTTGATGCGATTGTGAATGGGATAGTATTTTTATTTCTTTTTAAGATGTTTCTTTTAATGTATAGAAACTCAAAGAAGTTCTATATATCAATTTTATGTCCTGCATTCTGAACTGAAACCACTGATTAGTTCCAACAGGTTGTTGTTTGGGTCTAAGACTTTCTCTATATAAGTTTATATCACCTGCAAATAATGACAATTTTACTTCTTTTCCAGTGTGGATGACTTTTATTTCTTTATCTTGTCCAATTGTTCTAGCTAGGACTCTCAATACTATGTTGAATAACAGTGATGAGAGTCTTGTCTTGTTCCTGATCTTAAGGAAAAGCTTTCAATCATTCACCATTTAGTATATAAACTGGGAGTTTGTGGTAAATGGGCTTTATTATGTTGAGGTATGTTCTTTCTATATCCAAATTTTGAGGACTTTTATCATGAAAAGATATTGTATTTTGTCAAATGCTTTATTTGAATCTATTGAGATGATTATATCATTGTTTTTCATTTTACTGTTGTGGTGTTTCACATTTATTTATTTGCACATACTGAACCAACTTTGCAACCCAGAGATCAATCCCACTTGATCATGGTGTATAAATTGGTTAATATGTTGTTGAATTTGTCTTCCTTATATTTTGTTGAGAAATTATTCATCTGTATCAGGGATATTAGTCTATTATTTTCTTGTAGTGTCCCTATTTTCCTGGCATCAGTGTAAAGCTTGCCTCTTAAAGTGAGTTTGGAAGTGTTTCCAACTCTTCAATCTTTTGGAAGACTCTGAGAAAAATTGCTGTTAATTCTTCATTAAGTTTTTGATAGAATTCACCAGTGTGTCATCTGATCCTGGGCTTTTCATTTTGGGAAGTTTTTGATGACTGATGCAATCTCTTTATTTATTATAGGTCTGTTCAGATTTTTTTATTTCTTCATAATTCAGTCTTTGTAGGTTGTTTCTAGGAATTTTTATTTTCTTCCAAATTATCCAATTTGTTGGCATATAATTGCTCATAGTAGTCTCTTACACTCCTATGAATTTTTGTAACACCATATAGGTATTAGGTTCAATAATAAGTAGAAAGACTAAGTTTAATAAAGAAATAAGGGAATGCAAGATGTTGAGAAACAAAAGTAATCCAGGTCATAAAAAGATATTTGGTTATAAAGGTAAAAATCTAAGTTAAAGAAGAAATATAATAAGACTCTCTGTTGGATAGAAAATTTAGAAGGGTAAAATGCTGTTGCTCAGTGAATAAAATGTACTTTTATATTTTGTTTGTTTTAAAAACATAATATATAATAAAGAATAAATGGGACAAATTCATTAAATGGCCAAGATAGAGAAGGAAAGAGAAAAAAAGATAGAGAAATGGAAAAGTCTATCATCAGAAAAGGAGTATTGTTGCAGCAAATGTACCCAGAGTAAAAGTCAGAAAGTGTATGTAGCACATGAAGTACAATCCAAGCTGGTATTAATATCCAATGAGTTTAATGTGATATATGGTGAAGGAGGAAGAGTTTTCTTGACAGTGATCACTCATGTATTCATGTAGCTGGAAATACAGTGGTGGTAGTAGATACGAGCATCCATCCAGTTTGAAGCAATGACCAGCCTTAAGTAAATGAGGGGAGACACTGAACTCAGATAATTAAATTATGGTGGAGAATAGACTCTAGTTTCAGTAGGGAGCTTAAATACAGTGAAAGACAAAGGAATTTCAGTCATGAAATTTGTGAAATCTCAAATATTTATGTCTGAAGGTACTGTAGGAATTTCTGGAGGTATAAGGTCTTTACAGTCTTTAATTGCTCAAGATGGAGTAGATCAGCCTGCTTATGTGTGAGTCAACATTAAAAGCTAAGTCAGGTGCAAGGTCTGAGAGCCACACATGTTTGTGTTTTTGTAACTCATAATTAAGTAGAGTCTAGATCTAAAGACATTTTGTTTCAGGTCCAACAGGCACTGGAGAAGATAATGTATCACATCAACAAATAGAATTAATTAGACATAAAGTATATTTATGTGTATATGAAGCAATATTCTCTCATAATTTAAGTTAATTTGAGAGATAATAGTCATGATAAAATTGATATTTTCTTCTCTAGGTTTTATGGAAATTATAGTGATGTAAAAGTATGTACTAAATCATAACAAATGAAGTTTTTGTTCTCCAAAATAATTTTATCTCTCTTTGATTACTATGAAGTCATTTGATTAAAGACATTAGTTCTTCTATCTTTCTTTTTGGTGAAGATTAATATTAAAATTACTTTACAATCCCCGAACCCAAAACAAATGATGTTCATGGAGGCAGTCTCAACCTTAAATTATAAATCTACTGGTAGGACTTCACTAAGTAGATATTCTTTGTGCAAAATATCTAGAGATGACCCCCACATGTTGTTCCATTTCCATTTTCTCCATAGTCAGATAGTAGTGCATTTTCCTAAATCTAAACTATAACAAAAACAAAATATGAGTTCAAGAAAGCAGAGAAGTACTTTCCAAAACTTATTTCACTATTAAAATTAAGACTATTTACCAAGTTTTATTTTGAAATTTTGTAGAAAGAAGAAAAATTTTCTGCCCTGAATAGTGATCTATACTCAGTTCAGTTTTAAATATAATTTGAAAACAAGCACCTCAGTATATTGTTCAATTTCATATGTTACACACACAGTGTAGCTTCTAAATTTTATTAAGGAAATAAATGGTCAAAAATTTACTTCTAGTTAGTTTGAGTTTGATTTTATGCCAATTGAAAAAAATGTTTTTCTTAAACTTATTTTGTGTGGAAAACACTATATTACTCCCAAAGTGTAGAAATAATTGAAGGCCTGTCAGAAAAAATAAATTATATTACTTTCATTTAAAAAAAAAAGACTATTACAAATATCAGGAGTGTAGAGTGAAATTTCTGGCTCTTCTAATATTAGGCCAAGGATTGTAAATAAATGGCTCCATCTTAGTGTTTTCATCATAGCTACATGGTAGATATTTTACTTTGTTAAACATATAAGGACACTTGGAAAGTTTCCATGCCAAGGGCAAAGTGGAAGGTAAATAGCTATTTACATTGAGGAGATACAGTAAGTTTTGCTTTCTTTTATTTGGGGAACTTTGAAACGGTAGCTTTTGGAGTGAAGAATAAAATTAGACAGCTTTCATGAAACAGCTCTTTCTAAATGTTCTTAACATTCTCCCATTATGTTATAATTTCATATGAGTTATGCTGCCTGATTAGTTCCATGCATATGTAGCAGAGGATTTAATAAGCAATTTATTTGGAGACAGTAAATGTAATAAAGATATCATCTTGCTCTCAAGAACTTTTTATTTTGAGTGTAAAGTTAATAACAAAACATAGTTTGAGATGAAAACATGCATTAATTATTCCAGTTATTTTCTCTTTCCCTTAAAAAAATTATCCAAAAAGAGTCAAATTTGATTGAATTTAAGGGTCAACCTGTATGAAGGAATTAAAGATGAATGGTAGGAAGAATGGCCTAATGTTTTACAGTGGTAGTAAAATCAGGGCATTGTGAGTTTATCATATGCCCAAAAATCACCAAATTATAGAATCAAATTCATTATCTAAACCACAAAGAAATTTGTGTTGTTTATAGGGATAATCATACAGCTGTGGCTAAAACATGCAAAAGGAGAAGAGATCTTCAAGTAAATTTTAAGAAAGTAAAGCCTTAATTATCTGAAAGATATTTTTAATTTGTCAACATTTACTTTATTGAAAACTGTTTGTAATCTTTCTTTTAAATGCAATGTCTGTCATGGATACAGCTGAAGAAAAAATAAGGTTATAATGGAATTTGGATCCAAAGATGCATTAGGAAGTGAGGCTTCATCAAAGATAAAGCAAGCTGCAAAGACCAGAGGAATGAGCTTTGAGAAGATGTATGTGGAAGAAGAAAAATGTATATTAGGTAAATAATCAAACTGAACATCAAATGTATTTGGGAGCAAAATTAGAAATTTGTTTTGGATATACAGCAAGGATCAGGGACCAAGGACATAAAAATCTAATGAAAGTATGTCAGGAAATTTTGGACAATGTGAGGGGAAAAGGTTAATGTCTTGATCAATTGCTTTAAGGCTGTATAGTGGATGCAGATTAACTTTTCTGTTGAGGTTAGCAATGGAGAAACAAGAAGTCTGCCACTTGTTTCTGCCACAGCAACAATAACTTGGCAGCCATCCATGGACAAAAGTATCTTTGTGGAAACTTTGGGAAATAGGAGATTGGGAAATCCTGATGGAACCCAAGTGGTGGAGGGCAGTTTTGCAAAGGCAGGCTCACCAACTGTGGTACTAGGACCTATAAATCAATAAGGTAGTAGTGGACTTGAATAGCACTATAGACTAAATAAACCTAACAGACATATATAAAACATTCCATAAGTGTGAACAAATTTGAAAAGATTGAAATCATTTCAAGTATTATTTCTGAACATAATGGTATCAAACTATAAATTAATAAAAAAGGAAAATTAGAAAATTCACAAATAAGTTGAAATTTAGCAGCACATTTCTGAGCTACCCATGGGGCAAAGAAGTTAAAAAGAAAATTAAGAAGTATCTTGAAACAATTGAAAATGGAAACCAGAACATACCAAAAATTAAGGAATACACCAAAAATGAGTTCTAAAAGGGAACGCTATTGGTATAAATACATACTTAAAGAAAAAAGAAAGATATTTAAATAAACTACTTAATTTAAAATTCCTAAAACTAGAAGAAGAAACTATGTTCAAAGTTAGCAGAAGGAAGGAAATACAGATTAGAGCAGAAATAAATAAAATAGAGACTAGAAAGACATTATAAAATATTTTAAAAATTAAGGGTTGCTATTTTGAAAAGATAAACACAATTGAGAAACTTTTAGCTAGAGTAATCCACAATAAATGAGAGAAGACTAAAATAATTAGTGAAAGTGGAGACAATACATCTGATACCACAGAAATACAAAGAATCATAAAAGAATTCTATGAACAATATACATCAACAGATTGGTTAACCTAGAAGAAATGGATAAACTTCTAAAAACATACAATCTAACAAGACTGAAGCATGAAGAAATAGAAAATCTGAACAGACCAATTAAGAGTAAAGGATATTGAATCAGTGTTCAAAAATCTCCCAACAATGAAAAATCTGGGCCCAGATGGCTTCAAGGATGAATTCTACCATCCATTTAAAGAACTAATGACAATCTTTCTCAACATCTTCTAAAATATTGAAGAAGGGAAAACAATTCCAAACTTATTTTATGAGGACATTATTACTCTCTTACCAAAACCAGATAAGGGCACTACAAGAAAAAAAAAATATATATATATATACCAATATCTCATAAATAAAGATTCAATTTTTTTTTTAAGATTCAAAAATTTTTAACAAAATACTAGTAAAACAAATTTAACAGCACATTGAAAGAATCATACAACAGGATCAAGTGGGATTTATCCCTGAGATGGAAAGCTGTTTCAACACATGCAAATCAAAAAATGTAATACACTATTCTAGCAGAAAAAAGGATAAAAATCTATGATCATCTCAATAGATGCAGAAAAAACATTTGACAAAATTTAACATCCTTTCATGATTTAACAGCATCTTTAAAAATTAGGTATAAAAGGAATGTACCTTAACATAATAAAACCCGTGAGTTATTTGTAGTGAGATGGATGGACTTAAGAGTCTGTCATAGAGAGTGAAATAAGTCAGAAAGAGAAAAACAAATACTGTATGTTAACACATATATATGGAATCTTAAAAAAAAAAAGGTTCTGAAGAACCTAGGGGTAAGACAGGAATAAAGATGCAAACATAGAAAATGGACTTGAGGACACGGAGTAGGGAAAGGGTAAACTGGGAAAAAGTGAGAAAGTGGCATTAACATATATACACTACCAAATGTACAATAGATAGCTAGTGGGAAGCAGCCGCATAACACAGGGAGATCAGCTCCGTGCTTTGTGACCACCTCAAGGGGTGGGATAGGGAGAGTGGGAGGGAGACGCAAGAGGCAGGGGAAATGGGGATATACATATATACGTATAGCTGATTCACTTTGTTATACAGCAGAAACTAACACAACAATGTAAAGCAATTATACTCCAATCAAGATGTTAAAAAAAATACACAACAAGCCATAGATAACATCAACTTAACAGTGAACACTGGAAAGCTTTTTCTTAGATCAGAACAAGACAGGATGCCCACTCTGGCTACTTCTATTCAACAGAGTGAATATTTTGGCCAGAAAAGAAAATAAAAGTCATCAAAATCAGAAAGGAGGAAGTAAAACTGCTTCTATTTGCAGATGACATGTATTATATATTAAAATATGCAAATTCTTTAATAAAAATATAAGAACAAATAAACAAATTTTGTAAATTTGCAGAAAACAAAAACAATATACCAAAATCAGTTGTATGTCTGTAGATTAGCAAAGAACTATCTGAAAAGGAAATTAATAAAACAATGTTCATATATAAAAGCATTAAAAATAATATAATACTTCAAAATAAATTTAACAAAGGAAGTGAAAGATCTGTCAACTGAAAACCAAAAGACAGCGATGAAAAAAATAGAAGACAAATAAATAAAAATATTCTCATATTCAATGATTGAAACAACATTGCTAAAATATCCATACCACCTAAGGCCATCTACAGATTCATTGCAATCTTTATCAAAATTCCAAAGGGATTTAAAAAAAATAATTAGAAAAAACAATCTTAAGATTCATATGGAATTATAAATAGTCAAAATAATCTTGAAGAAGAAGAACAATGTTGAAGGATCACATATCCTGATTTTAAATTGTAATACAAAATATAGTGATTGAAGCATTATGGTACTGACATAATAATAGACACATAGACCTCTAGAACAGAATAGAGAGCCCAGAAATAAAACCACACATATACAATCAAATAATCTATAACAAGGGTGTCAAGGATACATAATAAGGAAAGGACAGTCCATTCAATAAATTGTGTTGGAAAAATTGGACATCATATTCAAAAGAAGGATATTGGAACCATATCTTACCCTTACAAAAATTTAATTCAAAATGTACTGAAGACTTAAACATAAGACCTGAAATTATAAAACTCCTAAAAGAAAACATAGAGAAAAGCTACTTGATATTGATCTTGGCAATTATTTTTTTAGATAAGACACTAAAAGTTCAGGCAATAAAAGCAAAAATAAGCAAGTGAAATTATATCGAAGTAAAAAGTTCCTGCACAGCAAAGGAAACCATCAAAAAGTGAAAAGACAACTTATAGAATGGAAGAAAATATTCAAAAACCATATATCCTATAAGGGAGTATTATCCAAAATATATAGCAAACAACTAAATAGCAAAAATAATAATAATAACAATAGTAATAGTAAAAAAATTGAAAAATAAAACAAAGCAAATAATTAAATGGGTAAAGTACTGAATTTTTTCCAAAAAAGACAAATTGCCAACAGGTATGTGATATTGTACTCAACATCATTTGTCATCAGAGTCAAGCAAATCAAAACCCCAGTGAAATATTGATGTATATTATCAAAAAGACAACAGATAACAAGTGTTGGTAAGGGTATGGAGAAAAGGCAACCCTTTTGGTAGGAATGTAAGTTGGTATAGTCATTATGGAAAACAAAGTGGCAGTTCTTCAAAATATTAAAAATACAAACTGCCATATAATCCAGCAGTCACACTTCTTAGCATATATTCAGAGGAAATGAAATCAGGATCTTGAAGTGATATCTGCATTCCCATGTTCATTGAAACATTATTCACAATAACAAAGATCTGAAAAAACAACCTAAGGGTTCCCTGACAAAATAAGATAATAAAAACCATATGATCATCTCAATAAATGCAGAAAAAGTATTTGACAAAAATTCAACATAAATTTATGATAAAACTCTCAAGAAAGTGGGCCTAGAGGGAACATACCTCAACATAAAAAAAACATATATTACAGGGCTTCCCTGTGGCACAGTAGTTGAGAGTCTGCCTGCCGATGCAGGGGACATGGGTTCGTGCCCTGGTCTGGGAGAATCCCACATGCCATGGAGCAGCTGGGCCCATGAGCCATGGCCTCTGGGCCTGCACGTCCAGAGCCTGTGCTCTGCAATGGGAGAGCCCAGAACAGTGAGAGGCCCACATACCGCAAAAAAAAAAAAAAAAAAAAAATCATATATTGCAAACCTATAGCTAACATCATACTCAATGGTGAAAAGCTGAAAGCATTTCCTCTCAAATTGGGAGCAAGATAAGGATGTCCACTCTCACCACTTTTATTCTACATAGTTTTAGAAGTCTTAGCCACAACTATCAGAGAAGAAAATGAAGTAAAAGGAATCCAAATCAGAAAAGAAGTAAAACTGTCATTGTCTGTAGATGACATAATACTATACATAGAAAATCCTAAAGACACTACCAGAAAACTACTAGAGCTAATCAATGAATTTGGTAAATTTGAAGGATACAAAATTAATACACAGAAATCTCTTGCATTCCTACACACTAACAATGAAATATCACAAAGAGAGATTAAGGAAATTATCCAATTTACCATCACATCAAAAATAATAAAATACATAGGAATAAATCTACCTAAGGAGGGAAAAGACCTGTACTCAGAAAACTGTAAGATACTCATGAAACAAATCAATGATGACACAAACAGATGGAGAGATATACCATGTATTGGAGTGGAAGAATCAATATTGTGAAAATGACTATACTACCCAAAGCAATCTACAGATTCAGTGCAATCCCTATCAAATTACCAATGGCATTTTTCACAGAATTAGAGCTAAAAATTTTACATTTTGTATGGAAAAACAAAAGACACTGAATAGTGAAAACAATCTTGAGAAAGAAGAACAGAGCTGGAGGAATCAGGTGCCCTGACTTCAGACTATACTACAAAGTTACAGTAATCAAAACAGTATGGTACTGACACAAAAACAGAAATATAGATCAATGGAACAGTATAGCAAGTCCAGAGATAAACCCATGTGCCTATGGCCACCTAATCTATAACAAAGGAGGCAAAAATATACAATGGAGAAAAGATTGTCTTTTCAATAAATGCTGCTGGAAAAACTGGACAGCTACATGTAAAAAAAATGAAATTAGAACACTCCCTAACACCATACACAAAAATAAACTCAAAATGGATTAAAGACCTAAATGTAAGGTTGGATACTACAAGACTCAGAGGAAAACGTAGGCGGAGTACTCTTTGGCATAAATCACAGCAAGATCTTTTGTGAACAACTGCCTAGAGTAGTGAAAATGAAAACAAAAATAAACAAAGGGGACCTTATTAAACTTAAAAGCTTTTGCAAGGCAAAGGAAACCATAAACAAGATGAAAAGACAGACCTCAGAATGGGATAAAATACTTGCAAATGAAGCAACTGACAAGGCACTAATTTCCAAAATATACAAGCAGCTCATGGAGCTCAATATCAAGAAAACAAACAACCCAATCAAAAAAATGGGCAGAATACCTAAAAAGACATTTCTCCACAGAAGAGATATAGATGGCCAACAAACACATGAAAAGCTGCTCAACATCACTAATTATTAGAGAAATGCAAATCAAAACTACAATGAGGTATCACCTCACACAGGTCAGAATGACCATCATCAAAAAAATCTACAAACAATAAATGCTGGAGAGGGTGTGGAGAAAAGGGGACCCTTCTACACTACTGGTGGGAATGTAAATTGGTACAGCCACTAAGGAGAACAGTATGGAGTTTCCTTAAAATCCTAAAAATAGAACTACCATGTGACCCAGCAATTCCACTTCTAGGCATATATCCAGAGAAAACCAGAATTCAAAAGGATGCATGTACCTCAATATTCATTTCAGCACTATTTACAATAGCCAGGACATGGAAGCAACCTAAATGTCCATCAATGGAAGAATGTATAAAGAAGATGTGGTACATATATACAATGGAATATTACTCAGCAATAAAAAGGAACGAAATAGTGCCATTTGCAGAGACATGGAAGGACCTAGAGATTGTCATATAGAGTGAAGTAAGTCAGAAAGAGAAAAACAAATATTGTATAATATCGCCTATATGTGGAATCTAGAAAAATGGTACAGATGAACTTATTTGCAAAGCAGAAAAAGAGTCACACATGTAGAGAACAAAATTATGGCTACCAAAGGGGAAAGAGGTGGGTGGGATAAATTGGGAGATTAGGATTGATTTTTATACACTACTATCTATAAAATAGATAACTAATGAGAATGTATTGTATAGCATAGGGAACTCTACTCAGTGCTCTGTGGTAACCTAAATGGGAAGGAATTCTAAAAAAGAATGGATATATGTATACGTGTAACTGATTCACTTTGCTGTACACCTGAAACTAACACAGCATTGTAAATCAACTATACTCAAATAAAAATTTTAAAAAGTAAAATAAAAATTAAAATAAAATCATTGAATTGAGCTCCCCAAACTATAACATATTAGTAAAATGGAACTAAATTTGCTAGAACTGTCAACAGTAAGGGGGAATACCTTGACAAAGTGAAAGACAGTAATGTCTAAGTAAGGAGTCAAAATGAATATTTATAGGACTTGAGGTCTGACTCAAATGTAGGTCTTCCAGGGAGAGGAACTGCTGGGGACTAGACAAAATTTTTGATGTAATAGTTTAAGATTGGTAGACATAGAAAGCTGAGGCTGTTGAAGTTAGTCTTGGAAATTAAACAGTTGCTTCTTAAGGGGACTGTTTTCCAAGGAGATTGCTATATCAGATAATTGATCTGCATGGGATTCCTGATGCAAACAGTAAGGTTATTTATTGGTTAACAGGTTAGTCCTTCCCAGGAAAAGTTTCCCTGGACCAAATAACTAAGTCATGTTGACTCAGATCATCTTAATTCATGGTACGGATAGCTAGGTTATGTTAAAACAGGTGGTCACAGTTCAGAAGTTTAATAGACCATGGTGAAAAGTAGGTCAGTCAGATTTTAAGGTCTGATTTCCTTTGATTTATTTTTCTAATATGTGTACATTTGTTCTTCAAGTGAGGTCATGCTTTAGTCATATTCCACTATAAGTGTTCAAGATTATGATGTCATCATTTTATTAATGTCTGCATACTATTCCATTGAGCATGCCAGAGTTCAAATGTCACACTATTTTGGGATACTTATAATATTAACATTTGTTAAAATTTTTCTCTATTATAAAATAACTTCTATGAACATGTCAGTAGAGCACTTTTTAGGAGTATTCTCTTTTTTGTTCTAACTGTATTAAAATTATACTAGATTTAATATTTCAATTTTTTATCAGTTTCAGTGGGGAAAATAATATAATTTATTTGACAGCAGTATATGCATCTAACAATTAGGCACTGATTTAAGTTCCATATCTTCCCTGAGACAATCGAAATGTTGTGACAGGACTTCCATATGCTGCTTTAACTAGAAAAGCAATCACATTAGACAGTATTGCCATCAACAATGTTCTTATTCAAGTAGCACCGACACTAAGAAAGCATATCAACAAGAGAAGCATAACAACACACTTTTCTTTTAGGATTTCACTGCAAAATGTGTATACAAATTCCCATCAAAAAACACTTAGCTAAGATTCTGTTCTTATACGCTTATTCCAGAAGTCTAGAGTGACTCCTCAATTAAGGAATACCTATTTATAAGGCTTATTATAAAGATTCTATAGCAAAAATAAGTATAACCTTGATACTTCACATCAAAACCAAAGTTATTGTATATTAATCTTGCGATAACATTATTTTAAACACCCCGTAAAGATTAATTGATCAAGTTATTCAGACTTTGGAAGATTCCTGAGCCAATGCATGATGGAGTGGATAGAGTGTAGATTCCTGAGGGTAAGACTAGTGAGGAAGGAAATGGGAACAGTTGTGATAAATAGAAACTGTGCCAAAAAGAAAACAAGTTATTTAATGTATGGAACACAGGCGGAACAAAGAACTCAGGAAAACTGTTCCTATATTGATCAGGGAAGTAGCAGGAATTCTGGCCTCATTGGTGAGGGGGAGAGTTAATTGAATAACTCTATTTATGGCAACTATTATTTTCCATTAGCAAGTATGTAAAAGACCAGCTGGTAAGATATTTGTCATGATTTGACAGATTTGGTTCTTCAAGGCAAATTCTCTACAATGGCAAGGGAAAGGCCTGAGTAAAAATGGACAAAAGGTAAACTAGGAATAAAATGTTGTAAGCACACACATACAGCTCTAAATTCTTTAAGAATATACTGCCCTCCCTAAAAACACACTTATTTATGTTGAACCTATGAATGATTCATAATTATATTTGGAAATAATAATTCATATCCCATGTATTCCTCTCCCTTGTTTGGAGATTTTAGTAGCAGAAGCTTATGGATATAACACGTTGCTTGGTGATCTCAAACTTACACATTTAATCTCTTGTTGCCAGGGCATCTTCTGCACACAGCTCAAAAGCGAGACATTAAACCAACGTATTTCTATTTCTGTTTCAAGGCTTTCTTGGCTTTATAATGATCTCAGACCCTCTACCTTTTTAGAGAATTTTACATATATTCACATAATCTTTTAGCTCTGTATATAATGTGAAAATAAAAGAACCCTAAGGAATCAAGTTATAAATATAAAAAATTTGTCCTAGTAAACTACTCCTAACCACAGTAACAATTAAGATTACCATATTAAACTTGTAATACAATAAAATTATAGTAGAATCTTGCCAGTCACTTGTTGGCATTCCATTTAAAGGTGAACTGGGTTGGGTATTTATATGGCATATAAAAGGTCATTTTCCTTAAATATGCTTTTCTTTCTTTCAAAATTGCCATAAAATAATTTTAATACAATATACTCAACTAGAGCATGTACTCTTAAAGGCAATTCTATGAGATGACCATCTCAGAGCAATTAAAGGCCTTGCTCTAGATGATACAGTAAGGAACAGTGTTAAGCTTTGCTCCTGGGTATTTTATCCATAATACCAGGGTCTGTGTCAAAAATGTGAATGTTTTTGATTAACAGAATTCCTTTCCTTCAAGATATTTTACTTACTGTTTCTTCTTTTAAAACCAAAACACTTAATAACAGCAGTTTTAGTTATTTTTAGACCCTGTGTTTAAAATGTTTCCTTTATTTTAATGGAAAGTTTCTGTACTTTGTTAACAAAGCTGACAGAAAAATCTTGGTTACAACTAAGCAGATAGAAATAGCTTAGGATACACAAGAATAAGTCAAAATAGGATAAAAATAACAAACCTAGAAGCAAGATATTTTTTTTAAGAAATATAAGAAAACATCACACTAAAAAGAAAAAGGCTCCACTTAAATCAGCTTATATAAATTTACTTTTCCTTTCTTGGACTGAATATTGGACTATTCACCATGAGCTATCCCTTCTGAGCTAGGTAAGCTAAAGTTATATTTGATAACGATCAACTAGAGACTAAGATATTTATTCAAAAGATTGATCTTAACTAAGTAAGAAGATACTTCATGTAGGAGGAGAGCCTAAATAAAGATTTAGAATCTAGTTAATCTTAGAACAAAAGGAATGGGTCTTGATAAATTAAAAATCCAGGAGCTCATACAGCTCAATATGAAAAGAAAAACAAAAAAAGAAACACAATCCAATCAAAAAATGGGCAGAAGACCTAAATAAACATTTCTACAATGAAACTGAATCACTTTGCTGTACACTTGTAACTAACACAATGTTATTTATAAAGTATATTTCAATAACATTTTTTTAAGTTCCAAAGCATAGTTCTAGTGGAATCTCTTTGAAGGTGAAATAATCAACCTTGGGTAGATATTTATGCATGTCTTAAAGGTGTAACAGAATGGCCATGTTGTGGAGAATGCCACTGTGAAAGTGTTGCCTTTACTATCACCCTTATAGCAAAGACTCTATCAGTCTTAGTCATCCACAGCCACTTTCACAGAGTCTGAAAGAAAATAATACATAATTTTTCATGGAACATTCTAACTTTCTTCCTCCATCATGTTATAATTTTCAGTAAAGAATGAAAGACATGGTATTTAAATGTAAGAAGAAAAATGTAAATTTATAATTTATAGTTTAGTATTCTTCTTATAAGATTATTTTTTCTCCTTTCATTTAAAGTTTTAGATCACATCCTTCCTGCCCAACCCTTTCTGGAATGAAGAGGTTTTCCTTATTTATAAACTCTGATATCTACTTTGTCTTTTGAAATACGATTTTTTATGTCACATGATAATTGTCTTTCTTGAGAGTTCCTGGCAATTTCACTGTGCATTTGACAGATTCAAATTTCCTGCACAGTCAGACCACATACATGAGAGATGATCATTTATTCAAAGACCTATTAGATGATCCTATCTATATATAACATTATAGAATATTATATATATGTGTATACACATATATATATGTGTATATACACACACACATATATATATATATATATATATAAATTTTACTCCATTGAGTTTGATCATTAAAAGGTAAGCAGCTACCATGGCACTAGACTTTCTCCTGAATATCCTGATCACCTGGGCTTTGAGCATCCTTTTGTAAGGTTGTTATCTGAGGTTGTAAGGACCTTAGAAAAATTCAGTTGGTGCCAGTTTTTAGACTGCATCAAGGACATAAGTTTGGGGTTGTTTTCTTTTAATATGTGATATGTGTGTAATATTTCCTCCGGCTTTGATGAATAGCTGACTTATAAACTCTTCCAGTAATTGTTGTGCCAAAATCAATAGTCGCTACTACCTGCATAGTTTTGCTTTTCTCTGAAGAGCAGCAATCCTTAGCAAACTGTAATCAAATGCCCTAAATCATACTCTTAGATCAGAGTAAAGAAACCATTCCGTGCTATATATTTCTCCTGTGTTCATTTCTTGCAGATGACTTTCACTGTGTTCTCTGTCCTGCAGAATTGGCCAGGTGAAAATCCTGGAATCAGGTTCTCTTGTGGAGGCCAATCCCCATGCCATCTTTGACCAGGACAAATGCTTGCCCTCTAGATGCTGCTAGGCTGATCTCTACACCTTTTCCTCAGCACCTTTACTTGTACCCTCTGGTCTGACATACCTGCCCCTCACCTCTCAATAATTCAAATATGTTCTGTCCTCAAGTTCCAAACCAAGTTGAGTTTTGAAGACATTCACCCTACTGTAGCTAATAAGTAATCCCAAAATTTTTATGGTTTAATAATTTAAAAAAAAATTGTATTTCATTCACTCAAAGTCCCCTGCAGACCTAGTGACTCTTCAAAGCCATTGTCCTCCATATGATGATTCAGTAATCCAGGCTGCTTGATATCTTGACTTAATATTTTAAGACAAGACTTTCTCCACTTTTGTTGTAGAAGAAAAGAGGTGGCTAGAGAACTAGGGTGAGTATTAAATGCTTGAAACCTAACATAGTCCACATTATCTCTGCTAATAGCTTGTTGACCAGAACTAGGTGTATAAGCTCCACTCCTAACTCCACACCCCATGTGTCTGGAAGCTGAAGAGAAAGGATATCTGTAAGTATAGCCTTACCATAAAAATATACTAATAGACAAGATTTAAATGATGTAAAAGGAAAAGTTTACAAACACATACACAGTACACATTCCTTTGAAATCCCTGTGAAACTAATATTTAAGCAAATTATATATGTCCCATTTAAAAATCAAAATAAATAGCTATAAAGAATAAAGTAGGAATAATTACCTAATTATAGTGCAAATAACATTACAATTAATAGCAAAAATAGAGAACACTAGAGCTAAACCATAGATACTTACTTAAGAGAGTCCCATAATAAGCAAATTAAAGTTATCTATAATAATACCAATAACAATAATACCAATTAAATTTAATATTTTATAGACCTTACTGCTTGGCAGACTTTATTTACATTTATTACTTCATTGATCCTAAAGACTTCTCTATGAGATATTTATTATTATCAGTCCTACTTTACAGAAGTGTAAACTGAGGTACAGAAAAATAACATGACAAAGATCATAGAGACAATAAGAGGAGGAGCAAAGACAGGATTTGCATTGCCACTTAGATAATAATGATACTATCAAAACTTACATGGCATGACTTTCAGGAATGCTCAGAAGAAATAATTTAGCTTGTTAAAACAAGATATTTTAACAGTGAACCAAAATATGCCTGGAGATGGAGAAGAAATCAGTAAAGGATATATGAACTTATTTTAAAAAAGAAGGGAAAAGTAGAACTGGCAAACAAAGCTTAGAATTATTTCCATAAATAGATAAATGTCTAGCCAATCCAATCAAAAATGTTTTAAAAATCACCAGGGTTTCCCCGGTGGCGCAGTGGTTGAAAGTCCGCCTGCCGATGCAGGGGACACGGGTTCGTGCCCCGGTCCGGGAAGATCCCACATGCCGGGAGCTGCTAGGCCCGTGAGCCATGGCCACTGAGCCTGTGCGTCCAGAGCCTGTGCTCCACAACAGGAGAGGCCACAACAGTGAGAGGCCCGCATACCGCAAAAAAAAAAAAAAAAAAACCAAAAAACTCCTCAAAATTATATTAAGGATGAAAATTCTACAGAGATACCAAAGAAATTTGGAGAAGAAAAGATGGAAATTATATTCTCAAGAATATAGAATTAAAAGTAAAATTCTCAGTGACATGAATGATTTACTTAATTACAAACGACTTATGTTGAACACAAAAGATATTGTGAATGTAAATACATAATTAACCTTTCAAAAATTAAAATTTCACTAAAGAACTATCCTCTGAATTAATTCTAGGACCAGATGATTTTAATACCTACGTCTATTGAGAAATATTGAAATTCAAATTTACTGAAATTTATCAATAAGGGAGTTGCACTAAACCAAAAACAAAATGAAATCAACATAGCCAAATTTGATAAAAATAGAAGAAATAAACTACTTATGTGTGTAGGGCAACCTGGGTGTCTTGGAAGCACCTCTGCCTATAGAACAAATTTGTCATGGATAAGACACCTTCTTTGTAACATTTTTGTACCTAGGAGTGGCAGAAGAGATCTTCAAAGACACCCCCCTAAAAAAAAGCCTATTTGAGGGGCTGGGAGTCTAAGCTACAGGTAGATACAAAGAGCTGAAATGATTAGAGAACATGTAGCCCTATAATCTTTTCTGTCATGTAGATTTGAGTTTGCAAAGAGGTGCAGTTGAATCTGTGGCTTTCACATTTGATCTGTACACTTTTCTTAGTATTTTCTGGCTAGTGTTCCTCTGTGGTCCATGGAAGAAGAAAATTATCTTTTTTCCCCCCAATACAGGTATATAGGAGTCTCACAGTAAAAACAAAACAAAACAAAAAATAGACTCATAACCAAAAATTATCAAGAATACACAAAATGCTGAGAGAGAGAGAAGAAAAAACAATCAGTAGGAGGTTTGGATATTCAAAGTGAGATAAAGAATTTAGAGGAGATGTCTTTGGAATACTTAACTAGCTAAATGCTTAATTAGATAAAATACTTAACTAGATAAATTAGATAAATGAATAAAACATAAGAGGCTGTCAAAATGAACAGGCAAATTTGATACAGAGTGACACCTATACAAATGAAATTTTTAATTGTGAAAAATCAAACCTTAGTGGAATTATGAAAAATAGATTATATACAGCTTAAGAGATAAATTGTGAATGATTGATATACAACACAGGAAAATAAAATATGGATAAAAAGTAAAGAGATATAGATGATAGGATGGAAAAATAAGTCTGTGTATATGTATGTAAGCCTGTGTGTCAGTCTATATGTAAATCCAGAAGGAAAAAATAAAAAGAATGGATAACAACCACATTTTGATGAAATAATAACTGGAAACTTCCTGGAACACTTGAAAAGTGTGAGTCCTTATATCCAGTGAGAATGTAACTGAGTAGAACCCAATGTGGCCTTCCCAGGACAGGCCCCTTCCCCATGTCCTCTGCTGTAGCTCCTCTCTGAAGTACCTAGATAATAGTACCTGATGCATATTTCCTGAGTTTTTTCAGATGCTAAAACCACAACAAAATGGAAGAAATGAACTACTTGATGATCATGAGCATGCAAGTCCCAGGCCTTCTTGCTCCTAAGGATTGATCACCAACAAGAAGTCAGAGAATTGTGCATGAGCTGATCATATACCCTGGGTTGCCCCTCCCTCACCTTGCCTTTAAAAATGCTTTGCTGAAACCCTTTGGAGAGTTTAGGTTTTTAAGCATGAGCCACCCACCCATTCTCCTTCCTTGGCCCTTGCAACAAACCTTTCTTTGCTCCAAACTCTGACATTTCAGTTTTCTTGGCTTCACTGTGCATCAGGCACATGAACTTACATTCAGTCATAAGAACGATATATCCTAATCGGGTTAAATAAAACAAATCCAAATCTAGATATATGTTTATAAATCTATTGAACACAGAAACCAAAAATAATATCATTAACAGTCAGAGATAGAAACTAGATGACCTACTCTTATTTTCTATTGTAGAGGAAAATCAAATTAGACTGAAGAAGACTTCTTAACAGCATCAACTGAAACCAGAAGAGAGGGAAATAAAATTAAGGAAAAAAACTAAGGAAGGGGAGTAAAAAGAGAAGTTCCACAAGTGCCTGATTTTCCGTAATTATGCTTTAGAATTGCAGCCGTCAAACAATGGATTCTGTGGAACTGAGGAGGACCAGGCATATTTTGCTGCGAACTTACATACACTAAGGAAATTGGGAAATGATGCTACATTTGTGCTCTTATGTTCTGAAGTTATGAAACTGTTTAGAATGAGGGCTTTATCATGAGCCTGCAAGGTAATGAACTAGACAGGAAAATTTCTTTAGAATGCATAAATAATCATATACTGATTCTATCATTAATTAAAATTTTGATCTTTTGCTCATCAGGGGCTTTTTGTTTTAATTTCCATTAAAAAAATTGTGTTAAAATATTTATCTTGATTACTGTGTGCTTTGGCACCCCTTAAATTTTACACTCAAGAGACATGTCTCTGTCACCTCACCCTAGTTCTGGCCCTGTATATCATATGGTGATTGTTGACTGAAAAAAATGCCCAACCTAAAAGTTGAGAATTACGTATTATTTGGCACACTAAACTGAAGATTTAAGCCCAGGACACAGCCTTTCAGTTACCTCGGACAGACTACTCTGAAGAGGTAAGGTAGGAGCAAGAATATATAGGAGTTTTTGAAACAAAGACCAGGTAGTCAGAACATCAAAAGATTACTGTTAAGTAAAGAAAACCAAATATCTCAAGTTAAGGAATTTAGTGCTTTTCTACGCACAGAAAGATGCAAAATCAGGGCTCATTGAAATCATTCCTTTGATATGTACCTCAGATATCTGGGGCCAGTATCCTGTGTTTTCCTATTCTGAATCTCCTCAGGGTGCAACTTTGTGGGGTAGGGTGTCTGCAGTGGCTGATGGCTTGATGGTGGGCATCCTGTTTCTATCTTGAGTTCCCTCAGAGCTTACCATCGGGATGGCTGTAATGTGATGGCTTAAGGGATGCAACATCCTTTATTTACTGATATGGTAGGCAACATTTTTTTACTCACATGATCTATAAAATAGAACTAGATTACTTAGCACATAATATTGCTAATGACTTTAAATTAGATAAAGCCTGTGTAATTGGTGATATGATCTCTTTGATTAGTTTGGGGGAGAAATACAATCAACTCCTATCTCTCTCTCTCTCTTCTCCCCCATCTCTCCTTAAGTCAGAGTAATTCATCAAAGTCCCCTCACATGTTTCTATCGCAGAGAATTCTTGAGATGACCTTCAATCTTTCAATCACCCCCCCGATCCCCCCTAACTGTTCCAGTATTCCAGGTTCTACCAAAGCTGTCAGTTTAGGTTATGTGTCCCAAGTGGGGCAGGAAAATAAATAAGGTTTATCAGAGTTCAGCTGTTTCAATTTACCTTTGTTTTGTTGCAGACAAATATATTTGATTTGTTGTTGAAAACTTTCTGTTCAGTGTATTATTCTCTTAACATAAGCCCATTTCAAGTGATTATGTCACGATAAATTATAACCACCAGCACACAATGTCAAACTTCCCTGATTTCTGAACCTTCAGAACCACAATTTTCTCAGGATGAATTTACTTTGCATTGAGAATTTCACCCGAAATCAACTTCAACTGTGACTATCTCAACCCATCACATAGTTTCTAAAAATGCTATTTATTCCAAAAGTCATTCTACTCATATACAAATGTATTAATTATCTTTCAGATATCAGCATATAGGGAAGCGTAGGAGAGTCAAAAGATGCTCTTTCCCTTAAGGATTGTGTCCCACCTCATCTTATGTTAAATGCTTTAGGGTCAATTTAGTGTTAGCAAACTGGAAAATATCATATTGTAATTTTAATTTTAGGCTTCCATTACTTCCAGCCTATTGCATATTTAACACACACATTAAAAAAAAAAAGAAAAGAAAAGAAAACACAGGCACCCATACTTAAACTGAACACCAATTTGTGTATATAATTTGAATGCACTGAACATCCACATTTTCCTTTACATAACATTTTCTTACCTTCTTTGTAGGTTACTGACATGATTTTTCCCTTATAAAGACCATATATAATGCTCATGAAAGAGATTTAAGTTAATCATTGTTTTAAAGTTAACTTTTTTGTTTAATTTTCCTCTTGAGGAAAGATAAATACAGTTACTTCCATGGCTGGGTTTTTCTTCTCACTGATACTCATTGTTCTTCCTTTAAGAAGCACAAAAACAATTTTCTTCAGGAACAACATACCGACCATAGTGTATTGATTGCTTTTTGGTTTGAGGAATTTGAATGTACAACTACAGTTCTTCCTACTGGGAAACACTAAACCATGCTAATATTACATTTTGGTGGGAGAAAAATGAAGGAACTAGGATAGAATGGGAAGGAAGATAAATGAGACGAATTTCATAGAAGTAAGGCCTTTTTTTCTCTTTCAATACCTGTAGCTTTCTCTCATGTTAATTGTCTTTCTTTTAAACACACACACACACACACACACACACACACACACACACACACACATACAATTGCACCTTAATCTTCTTTGGCAAAAGCAAGGAAGTCCATGAATAGACCATGAATTTAAAAATTATTCACTCATCAGTTGATTCAAAACAAACAGCTTCCAGGTGATTTGGTAAAAGTGACTGGTTGACAAGTGAAAAATTAATGAAGATCTAGATTGTTAAATCTGTACATAGTAGTATAAGGAGCTAAGGGGATTAGAAATGACACTAAAAATGAGAGAAGAGAAATAGACAATCTTCTCTCAATTACCCATCTTGAGTTAATAGTCTAATTATAATCTTCATTCAGCATTATTTATGCCACTACCATGCTCCACTGATTTCATTGTTTTTAATTTAAAATTTGTAAAAAGAATAAAAGAATCCATTGCTTACTCCTGGCCCTATAAGAGTATGCTTTAAATTGAGAGCGAACAGTTTGGGGAAAGATGCTTAAAATGCTTAGAAGGAAGTGAATAGATGAATGTTCCCAATCAGAAAGAATTTTGTTGTTTATATCTGCCAAGTTCTCATATGCTACATTGGAAAAGTGAGCCCCATGGATATTAAATGTTTAGCCCAAGTCCATACAGCATGGTTTGTATGGATTGTGTGTTGACATAAACAGTTTTTACAATGGTGATACCAAAATCCTGTTGTCCCTACTTACATTCCTGTGTTATTTATTTTATCAAATGTCCTTTCCAATAATGTATTCATGTGTGGATCTAGATTTAAATAGTGGATTATTCATTGAATAAATACAAATTTGAAGGAAAAAATATTCTTCCTTGAGAAATTTAAAAATTGCTAAGAGAAAAAGCTAAAAAGTTAGGTTCATAGTTTACTTCAGTTTCTACTAAAATTCCCTGCTCTTGTTACAGAATGAACATCAAATTGGATTTAGGACAGATCATTATTTTTCTGATGTACTATCTTGGCTCTCCACATAAGTGTAGATTCTTCTTAAGCACTGTTCTTTCCAGCCACTCAGCTGGAATCTGAAAACTCTCATCTATCACAGGGAGCCTTCACACTATATCAGCTAACCCCCAAAGGCCAGAAAGGTGTGATTAGCCTTAACTCCATCAGTGAGGAGGGTAGGAGTAGAAAGGCGTCTTGACTTCCAAAATCTACCATCTTCTTTTCATAAAGCTTTCTTGTCTTGTATCAGTAATTTTGCTTATGGGAATCAGATAACAAATAAATTACCTGAGAAGAAAATTGAAGTTCTCTCAGTCCTTATCAACGTATGTATTAAAATAAACTGGACTCTATTCAAACTACCAATCAGTACAAGGATGCTTTAAAAAAGATGATTTGAAATATGATAGGATACATTTTCAATAACATTTAATATTTTACAATGTTAAGGGGAAATGTGAATATTTTCAATCTTCTTCCCCCTAATATCTGTCTTAATATAAAATAGATAACCTATCAGTAACCTGTTTGTGATTCCATTGAATATACAAATCCATTTAGAGAAATCTTTTCAATATTGAGTTTTAATTCCATAAATATGATTTATCATATTGCCAATAAGTTCACTTATGGAAAATAAGCAAAGAAGGAAAGGAATTAAGTGGGCTAGGAATCATTCTAAGAAAAATGTACAACATATCTAAGCTAAAATATTGAGATAAATTAAGAAGACCAAAATTAATAAAATAAATTTTAGAGAAACAAATATACTCTGCCTGAAGTCAAGACTTGTTATATAATTAATAAAGTAAGACATATGTATAAGATAAATAAATAGAACAATGGAATATAATGGAATCTAAAAATATTGAGAGTTGATTTATAAAAAAGCTGGCACTACAGAGTAATGGTATAAGAATAGTCTTTTGTATAACCTTCTTTCTAGCCAAAAAAAAAAATCGAAATATTGATAAAAAAATAACAGGAAAGGGGAAGTTTGGTAAGAAAGAAAACTTTTAGACAATAACTGCTCTATTCCAGGCAAACTCCACAGAAGAAATTGTGACCCCACCCCAAAGGCTGAGTGGAGAGTGCAGACTTCCATCTTTGCCAGGCTGTAATGAAGCAACACAATTTCCTCACCAGGGTAGTGTCAGAGATGCCAAGTAGGGAGCTGAGGCATTCATTCACACTGGCAGTAAGTGACACTTAGGATTCCTAAGTGTCAGTGGAAGGGTTCCTTCTTATAGTGTCAGTGGAGATCAGTTAGGGAACTTGGGCTTCTACCTTCACTTGAGGGAAATGAGGCAGCTCTCTACTACATTCTAGGGGGTTTCAGAGGAGGTCTAGTGGAGAGTAAGAATTTTACCATGGCTCAGTTCTAATGAGCCAGCTGTGTTGATAATATAGTTCTGTATCTTGATTGCAGTAGTGGTTGTGCAAATTTGCACATGTGATAAAATAACATGGTATTATACACACACATTGAACCTATGACAGATTCTTATTTTTAAATATTGTACTATAATTATGTAAGGTATAACCATTGGAGAAAATTAAGTGAAAGTACAAAGGACTTATGTGTACTATCTTTTCACCTTCCTATGAAGATATAGTTATTTTAATATCAAAAGTTTGGAAAAATGGATAGTAGGGCTTGTTGTTAAGAAAAAAAAATTAAAGAGAAATATTCATAATATATACATATTTCCCAAAATCAGTAAGAAAAAAATTAAGCACAAAGTTGAAAAGGAACTGAACAGGTAATTCATATATGAAGATACTTAAATATTTGAGAAATATATAAAAATCTGCTGAAAGTCATTGTAATTGGAAAATTGAGAATTGAAAGACAATAGCGCAGGCATTGGTGAGGATATAAAGAAATGAGTTTTCCTACACTGTTGTTAGTAAATTATAGTACTGTAGTACTCTATATATAGTAACCTGTAAATATTTAGTAAACTATTGTCCCTATAGTATTGAAGTAAACATTCATAGCTGTATAATGTATATACCAAATTTGACCATATTGATAATCTATGACCCAGCTTTGCTACTCCAAATGATAATAGCCAGTTCATTCACATGTCCCCTGTTGTACATATAACCTTGTTCATAAAAGACATCTGTAGTAACCCCCCAAGTACCCAACAAGTGTATCAACATTTTAATGTATAAATCAACATTTTAATGTATAAATAAATTGTAGTGCATTTGTACAAAGGCAATGACATTTCATATATATTTATAACAAGAGGTAGGTAAAATAGCTAAGTTAATATCATCTCTATTCAGAAGAATGAATAGTTCAGAATTTCTTCAACACATACATTCTTGACAAAAGCTGTTAGCAAAAGTGTTTCATACTGTTTATTTTTCACATTTAAAAAAAATAAATGTTTCCCATTGCCCTTCACATAGTGATGGCACATATTACGTAACCAATAAATGCATCCTTTGCTCAATTGAACAGTTTATTTAGACATTAATTTGCTGCCTCATTCAATAGATATTCTTTGAGCAATTCTTATGAGTCTGCAAATGAGAATGACCCTAAAGTTAAAAAATAAAATTATCTTTAGGGAAATCATGTCTAGTTAAATATTAAGAAAATGAAACAAAGAGAATGTCAAGAAATCACAGAGTTAAGATTTTTAAACCATACCCAGAACTTTTCCTAGAGGATGCAAAGATTGATCTGAAATTTGAAGGGCATGTGAAAAAGCTAGATTAACAAATATGAGTGGAAGATGTTATAAGCAGGGAAAAAATTATGATCCAAACAGGTTTAAATCATAATTAATTTTAGAATATTCATGTCATTTAAAGAATAAATGCACATGATAAACTATGTTGCTCAAAAAATAAATGTAAATGGGATAGGTTGGGAGGTCAGATAAGTAGATTAGGTAAGTGAGGTAGGCAACAATCAGATAAGGAAGGAAAATGTGAAAACTGTGTAGATTTCAAGGATTTCAAGCAGGTGCTTAATTTTCTCAGACAAATCTTTTTAGAAAGATCATTACTAAGTTAATTTCGATATCAATTAACAGTGACAAGGCTGAGGTTGGAGAAAAGAGGCAGGAGGATATTATGATAATAGAATAGTGAATTGATAATAGTATTAATTTACATGATGATTTGTTCATATATCAGGAGATATTCTGTTGATACTGGGAAAGACATTTCATTTTGTATCTATTCCATTCTGTCCATAAATGTCACCTCCATGGCTTAGTCACATAGTTTTCATCAAAATCTCTTCAATAGACTTATCTTCTTCTATACTTTAACTAAATTAATTTTCTTGAAATTCTTAAAGCACATATAGGTTTTTGATTTTTTTTCTACATCAAGTCTGTGAATTTCTGACTTGTTGGAAAGATTTTCCATACATCTTACTATTATGCATTTATAATTATTTCAGCTTGTACTATTGTATCTTGATGGGAAGCAATATGAGTATCTTCTAATTTCTTCAGTCAGGACTTGCTGAGCAAAAACTAATAGCAATCTGAGATAAAAGACAAACGTTGGAAGTCAAAGGATGACTAAAATATGGGCAACTGTAAGATGGTGAAAGATTTCTGGGAGATTTTCATCTTCCCAGAGATAAGCTTTTATTTCAAAGGGAGGTAAGCTAAAGCCATGCATTTGTCCTTCAAAGGATTGTTAGATATTAGGTAGCACAAGTTTCTGTCACTCTTTCCAGAGGAGAGGGGGCAGGTGTCCAGATTCTATATATGTTTCCAGAGTCATTTTTTCTGTGTTGCAAGAAACTGCTGTTTCACAGGAAGAGTGACATATGCCCTCATCTCATTGTCATAAAGTAGAAAAATATGAGGCATGAGGAAAGGATGCATGTAATTGCTATAAGGAATAATAATTTTACCTCTCATCCAGAAACATCATGTTTTCTTTTATAACAACAATAAAAAATACTTACAGATGTTAAAAATGTTACAGATGTTACTTATTATTTAAAGTAGACCAAAGAATGAGTAATATTATTTTTATTTCACCTACTGTTTGTTTTCTTTAACATACTTATTAAAATTGTAAGTATGGGATTTATTTTCTACAGTAGATTTAAAAACAATTTTTGTTTTGGGACAATTATTTAAAAACAATTGTCTCCACAAGTAGTTTTTCAATCCATGATGCCTGCACATCAGTGAATAGCTCTGGCTGATATCACTTCCAATTCTAATATTTTACAAGTAACTTGGAGGTATTCAGTGAATCTTTTGCATCTGTCCATCATATCTATTAATGCAATCTCAGGTTAAGAACAATTTATGATAATTGGATGTGGGTATAGTCACAAAGCAATTTCCATATTTTTTGCTAGGTGCCAAAAATGGCTTTTTTTGGCAAGTACACCTCAAACAATACATTTGGTAAAGTTAACTGTCACTTATAAAATAAAGAAAAGGAAAAAAACTTTTTTTCTCTTTAATATGACAAACAAAATAGAAGAAAATGGCCATACACAAAAAAATTGGTAACAGAGAAGCAATATTGTGACACAAAGAATTACTCTATTTAGAATAAATAATAAGAAAAATGTCTCACATGTAAACATAATAAACAAGAAGAATTGAAATCCAAATCAGGTCAAATGACTGTGTGATGATGTAATTATTACTTACATATTAGTGTTGTACTTAAGAAATAGTCAATGAATTTCAGTTTTGATGTCAACTGCTGATTACCCTTACAACTCAAAAATGGTCACTGAATCCAGCTCACTAACATTCGATGGCTGACTTTTAGTATAGGGCTCTATGGGAAATACATTTCTGTCAGAAATCGTGAATGCAAATCTAGATCACTATTATTATTACACTTCTGGGAAATGTTTATTTTGAGATCTTAAAGTTGATATGGACACCATTTTGTTAAAGTGCTTTCAAGTTATTGAGAAAATTCTATTAATACCATTACTCCAATATCAAGAAACGTGTTCATTGCCATATTTTCAAAAGCATGTAGAAGTTTTAAAGTAATTATAAATTCCTGTTACATTGTACTGATTTCAAAATTAAATCATGTCATTATAACTTCCTCCTTTCTTCATTATGATTATAAACATATCAAGAATATGTTGTTATCTAGAATCAAATAATTTGGAAAATATCAGAAAATTAAACTACCTCTTCACCTGAATTAACTTGTGCTTATTGACAATTATTAACTTTAGAAATATTATATTTTTCTGAATATATCCTTCACTTCCATATCTTCCTGCTATTCCTATTTGGGATGTTCCATATAAAGGCAAACTGATATTTAACAGGTCATTATTTTTATTAATAGCAGACAATGCAGCATCAGGCCAACCCTCTTGCAGGTAGCAATTATAAACTTTGAACAAATATTTGTTTAAAAATACTATTTGAAGACATTGGTGAGTGACCAATACTGTACTGAAATTGGAGTTGGTTTACTCCTTTTAAGGACAAAAATTCCGTGTGTGAAATTCATGTTTATTTGGCTTGTCCCCAAAACTATTCCTCAGTTCTGTATCACCCAATGGCTAGCTAGAACTCAAATAGAAGTTTACAATCTTAATGTCTTGAGATGTGAAAGAGTGTTTTGAGAGCTACCACAGTATCTGAAATTTAAGTAGGGTTAGATTTCAGGCAGAAAGAAACCACAGTGGGAGGACTCTCAAAATCTTAGTTTAAACCCTACAATTTCATTGACAATTACTGAATTTTCCATGTACTGGCTTAACTAGCACCTTGGAATACACAAAGAAACCCAAGAAGAGTCATGTGTTTTGAGTAAAGCTATGTTTCTGAACTGCATATTTTACATTATGATTAAGGATGCAACAAAAAGAGATAAGTCTAACAAAGAATGAAACTAAGCCTCTATGGTCTCAAAGTGGCTAGCTGGTAAGTAACCTAGTTGGTAGAACAAAAGTCAAAATATAGAGATAAGAGACTATAACCCCATAAGTATTATGCATATGATTCAGTATTAAAATGGGGGAAATGTGATCAATAGTTGAGAAAAAGAGTGACCAATGAAAATAAACCCTGAGATAACATTGGAGTTACCACATTAGGAGTTTGCAGCAGCTCTTAAAAATATGTTTACAGACTAACAAAGATAGAAATGCTCAGAAGAAAAAAATGGAAAAAAAAGCTAGTAGAACAAACATAAAATATAAAAAAATATATTAGGTAGGATGAACAGCAGTTTTGATATGAAATAAGTAAAGTTCAGTACACAAATATTCTGGAAATAGAAATGGAAATAAAAATTAGCCCAGCTTAAGTAGAAAGATAAAACAAATTTTAAAAATGAACAGTTCAGAATTCAGTGTATCAAGATGATAGAATAGAAAGATCCAGGCCCTCACTCTCTAATGGAAATACCAATTAAAGTACAACATATGGACCAACATAGCTTTGTGGGGACTCTAGGAAAAAGTTAATGATTGGCTACAACCAAACAAACCCCCAACCAAGAAAAAAGCCACACTCAAAATTGTAGGAAATTTTATGGCATCTTTGCTTGCCTTTGTCTTACATTCTCCCCAACACAGTGCATTGTGTTCAGAAGAAAACCATTTATCGCCTGGCTCTTCAGTTTGCAATGCTCTGGACTGAGTGTATTGTCTTCTCAAGTTGCTGATATCTATCTTGCCTGACTGGGATTACTGATGGGAATAGAAATATAATTTGTATATGAGGTTGGAGTCTACTGAAAAGAGTGGTGGGCATCATAATATGTGTGTGTGTGAGCTGCAAGGGGGTCTCCATACCCATAGGTGCCTTGTGGCCTGAGATTATGCAGAGAGGAATATGATAGACCATTTAAGGTCCTGAGAAAAAGCAGAAGCAAGACATTTTGTTAAATTAAAACATTAAAAAGCACAGTGTATATGGGAGAATTGGGAAGAAAGTCCATATACAGGTCCAGGGAAAATGCCTCCCCAGAAAAATCCTAAAAGACTTTGATCTTTTATACTGGGCTGATTACTGGACTATTTCACCTGCATGGAGACAGTACACAAAACTGGGAAATGTAGCTATTTTTTTTAATGTCTAATTTTCAATAAAAAATTACAAAGCATACAAAAATAAAACAGGGAAATTAGACTTATTCAAAGGAATAAAATACATCTCCAGAAACCAAACCTAAAAAAAAATTAGGTTCAGATTTGTTTGACAAAACTTTAAAATTGATGTCTTAAATATAATCAATGACTTAAAGAATAACATAGACAGATTCAAAAAAGGAAATCAGGGAAAATATATAAGAACAAAATGAGAATATCAACAAAGGAGCAGAAATTACGTATAAAAAAAAAGAACTAAAAAGAATTATAGAGCTGAAAAATACAATAACTGAATTGAAAAAAAAAAATTACTAGGAAGTTTCAACAGCAGACTTAGACCAGCAGAAAAAAGAACCAATGAACTTGAAAACAGGTCATTTAAAATTATAGAGTCTGAGAAGTAGAAATGAATGAAGAAAAGTGAATAGAGCCTAAAGGACTTATGGAACACCACAAAAATGATCAATTATGCATATCATAGGGGTCCAGGATGAGAAAACAGCAGAGAGCTTATTTGAAGAAATAATGGCCCACAATTCCCCAGATTTGGGAAAAAGATGTGTATATACAAATACAAGAAGCTCAAAAAACTCAAAGTAGGGTAAACCCAAAGAGACTCATGCTAAGACACATTATAATCAAAATGGCAAATGTCAAAACCAAATAAGGAATCTGGGAACCAGCAATAGAAAAGCAACTTGTCAAATGCAAGGAATTCTCACAAAGGTAATCAGCTGATTTCTCAGCAGAAGCACTACAGACCAGAAAGTACTGGGATGACATATTTAAAGGGCTGAAAGGAAAAAAAAGTCAACCATGAATACTATTATAATGCAAAAGTGTCCTTAAAAAATGAGGGAAAAATTAAGATATTCCAAGTAAATAAAACCTGAGGTAATTTTACCACTAGACCTACCGTATAAGAAAGGCTGAACAGTGTTCTCCAAGTTAAATATAAAGGTGCTAGAAAGTAATATGAAGCCATATGAAAATATAAATTTAACCAAAAAAGTAAATATGTAAAGAAGTATAAAGTCCTATTTTGAAATTTTGGTTTGAACCTCTACTTTTTAATCATTTTATAGAATATAAAAGACAAAAATATAAAAATAATTAGAAATCTATGTTAATGTGTACACAATTTTTAAAATTCACTTTGCATTTAACAAATATTTTGGGTTCAGATTCATATATAATTCAAGTGTTTGAATGATAGCTTCTTAATGTTTTTGCTATCTGTTTGGAGTGATATAAGCTCAAAATTGTTGGGATCATCTACATAGAGAACCTCACTCTAATTTTGTCTTCTCAGTTCCTTAATACTGTTAAGCTTAGCCTCTCAGCCACAAGTTCTTAATTAGTAAATATCTTAGGAGGAAACACAGGCAGACAAGCTGGTCTCATTTCTAGCTCTTTGCTGTTCTTCATGATATTGCCTACTCTACTTCCTGAAGCCTGTGTATGTATAATTGCAAGTTGTATACTATGTGTTCCTTCTTGGAAACTATAAAAGCATATTATGCATGTATATGTGTATATATAATGATATTAATGTTAGATAGACTATAAATTATAATGTACATTTTAAATTGTATGTATGTTTTATATAGTGGATGCCATGAATCTCATATATAAGCTATATTGGACACTATGTACATTATACACAAATAGTATATAATGTATTGTGTGTATTACATTTACACCTATATGTCATATTTATATGTATGCATTATGTCATATTTTAATATTTTATTCACTTTTATAAGTTGTTTATGCATCACTGTTATTTTGCCATGTCTCTGCTTGGAATGTCATTATGTGTTATTTTTTTTTCAAAAAATACTAAATCCTAACTTTTCTTAGTGATTTTACTGTTTTCAGTATGCACCTTCTCAACCTTTCCAATATTATTCCCATTGATTCTAACCATGATTCTTTCGCTGTTCCTCATGTACAGTATATTCATAAGTCCTCATATTGGTCTCATCACCTAGAATTTTCTGTCTTTACCCTCACACTTTTATCAGTTGAATGCCCAGGTATTATTCTACCATGTAATCAATCTATAATAATTAATTTTGTTATCAATGTATTATGCTTGAAGAGACAAAAAGTTTTGGGAGGGCATTTCTTCTTTTTATCATCCAAAGGACCTAGTCTAGAGTCAAAATACAATCAGATAATTGTTTCTTTAAACTTGTACATATTAAAGTTTGTTGTAATGCTTTTCTATTAAAATATAATGAAGAAAATGCCATTGGTAATTTGACAGGAATTGCATAGAATCTGTAGATTGCCTTGGGTAGTATAGTCACTTTGACAATATTGATTCTTCTAAGCCAAGAACATGGTATAGCTTTCCATCAGCTTGTGTAGGCTTCAATTTCTTTCATCATGCTTTATATTCTTTGGAGTATAGGTCTTTTGCCTCCTTAGGTAGGTTTATTCCTAGGTATTTTATTCTTTTTTTGCAATGGTAAATGGGATTGCTTCTTTCATTTCTCTTTCTGATCTTTCTTTGTTAGGGTATAAAATACAGGATATTTCTGTGCATTAATTTTGTATCCTGCAAATTTACTGAATTCATTGATGAGCTCTAGTAGTTTTCTGGTGGCATCTTTGGGATTTTCTATGTATAGTATCATGTCATCTGCAAACAGTGACAGTTTTACTTGTTCTTTTCCAACTTGGATTTTTTTATATCATTTTCATCTCTGATTGCCATGGCTAGAACTTCCAAAACTATGTTGAATAAAAGTGGTGAGAATGGACATCCTTGTCTTGTTCCTGATCTTAGAGGAAACGCTTTCAGCTTTTCCCCATTGAGTATGATGCTAGCTGTATGTTTGTCATATATGGCTTTTATTATGTTGAGAAATGTTCCCTAAATGCTCATTTTCTGGAGAGTTTTTATCTTAAATGTGTGTTGAATTTTTTCAAAAGCTTTTTCTGCATCTATTGAGATGATCATATGGTTTTTATTCTTCAATTTGTTGATGTGGTATATCACCCTGATTCATTTGAGGATACACAAAAGTCCCTGAAGAGCCAAAACAATCTTGAGAAAGAAAAATGAAGCTGGAGGTATCAGGCTCCCTTACTTCATACTATACTACAAATCTACAGTCATCAAAACAGTATGGTACTGGCACAAAAACAGAAATATAGATCAATGGAACAGGATAGAAAGCCCAGAAATGCACCTATGGTCAATTAGGTGTATTGGCCAAACATCTATGGTCAATTAATCTATGATAAAGGAGGTAAGACTATACAATGAAGAAAAGACAGTCTCTTCAATAAATGCTGCTGGGAAAACCGGACAGCTACATATAAAAAAACGAAATTAGAACATTCTTTAACACCATACACAAAAATAAACTCAAAATGGGTTAAAGACCCAAATGTAAGAAAGATAGTATAAAACTCTTAGAGGAAATCTTAGGCAGAACACTCTTTGACACGTATCACAACAATATATTTTTTGATCTGCCTCCCAGAGTAATAGAGATAAAAACAAAAATAAACAAATGGGGCCTAATTAAACTCAAAAGCTTTTGCACAGCAAAGGAAGCCATAAACAAAACAAAAAGACAACCCACAGAATGGGAGAAAATATTTGCAAATGTTGTGACCAACAAAGGATTAATCTCTAAAATTTACAAGCAGCTCAATATCAAAAAAAGCAAACAACCCAATCAAAAAATGGGTAGAAGACCTAAATAGACATTTCTCTGAAGAAGATTTACAGATGACCAAGAGGCACATGAAAATATGATCAGCATCGCTGATTATTAGAGAAACGTAAATCAAAACTACAATGAGATATCACCTCACACCAGTCAGAATGGCCATCTTCAAAAGTTCTACAAACAATAAATGCTGGAGAGTGTGTGGAGAAAAGGGAACCTTCCTACATAGTTGGTGGGAATGTAAATTGGTACAGCCACTATGGAGAATGGTATGGAGGTTCCTTAAAAAACTGAAAATAGAGCTACCATATGATCCTGCAATCCCACTCTTGGGGCATATATCTTGAGAAAACCATGGTTCGAAGGGATCATGCACACCAATGTTCATCACAATGCTGTTTACAATAGCCAAGACATGGAAGCAACCTAACCGTCTACCAACAGATGAATGGTTAAAGAAGATGCGTTACATTATACAATGGAATATTAGCCATTAAAAAGAATGAAATAATGCCATTTACAGCAACAGAGATGGATCTGGAGATTATCATACTAAGTGAAGTAAGTCAGACAGAGAAAGACAAATATCATATGATATTGCTTATATGCAGAACCGAAAAAAAATGATACAAATGAACTTATTTATAAAACAGAAACAGACTCACAGACTTAGAGAACAAATTTATGGTTACCAGGGGAAAGGATGGTGGGGAGGGAAAAATTGGGAGTTTGGGATTGATATGTACATACTGCTATACTTAAAATAGATAACCAATAGAGACCTACTGTATAGCACAGGAAACTCTGCTCAATAGTCTGTAATAATCTAAATGGGAAAAGAACTTGAAAAAGAATAGATACATGTATTTGTATAACTGAATCACTGCTGTACAGGTGCTGTACACCTGAAACTAACATAATATTGTTAATAAATTATACTGCAATAAAAATAAATAAATATATATATATATAAATGAGAAATTATTTTATGTCAGACATAATGGTAGGCATAAAGGTATAAAGATGGGTGAGATATGACTTTTTTTTTAAAGGAAATTGTTCCCAGATTCTAGTGTTAGGAGAGACCAAGTTATTACTGGCTAAGAGACTGCTCTCACTTCTCAGAGAGCCTAGAAATGAACTGGCCAGTCTCCAGCTGATATCAACCCTGAAATGCCAAATATCCAATACAGCTGGTCTCTTCAGTCAGGATGTTCATCTTGCCAATGAGGTAATATGCTCAACCATGTGAATCCAGGAATTCTAATTTAATTTAAATTTCTATGATAATATTTGGGTGACCCTGCTGCCTTTCAACTCCCTGCTTAATTTGTGAAATAGCCTGGGATGAGACTCACTCTCTTTGATCATTCTACTTTTAGAAGGAGGATGAGGGCTCAGTAGACCATCAACATTTTGCTGATGGTCTGCTTGTAAATTTCCCCTGCAACCTTGCCTTATTTATGTACTGTGCTATTCTGGTGCTTGCATCCACTCAGTTTGTGTGTTGCATGTGTTTCAATTCACATACCACATTTCAGTCTTCAAGCACTTAACCATTCATGCATATTTTCAAACCTGTTAATTTATATTTGATTTATACATTAATTTATACTGGATGACTAATCCAGCGCTTCTATTCTGGCCTTTTGAGTTCAGCAAGCTATCTCCCTTGTATTCTGTATTATCTGAAAAATGAAGGACACAACAAAATTAGATTTTATCTTGAAAAATTCCATCACAGTTCATTTCATCAAAGTATCTCTTAAGTGATTTTGTTACCCAAACATGTTCTTTTATTTGAAGAAATATGTGACAATATTTCAACAAATTTTAAAACATTTTCAAGGGAATACTTTATACAGTAATATCTTTAGCAGATGATCTCTTTGGAATTAGTTGTAAATAAACAATTCTAAGTCTTCAATGACAAATGCTAAAATGAATTAATTGTCTGTGCAAAATTCTCCTCCTAGATTTGTGTTAATAAAGAGGCTATCCCTTAAATTCCTCCAAATTTCTGAGGAAATTATTCTCTTTACAAAACTCACTATAATATATATTGCACAAAATAAAATCATTTTTAAATAAAGCTGAAAATCTTCACAGCAAATTTCTGCCAGATATTATTTGATAAGCTGAAAACCCTTGAAATATCAGAGATAATAAATATGACAACTGACCTTTGGTTATAATACCAGAAATGTTACACTGTAAAAATGTCCATGCTCATTTTCTTCTGTTGAGGTCATTAGAGAAGAGTTTGTATTTCATATTTACTAGGAAAGAGCCCTAATTTTGTCATAGCTCTGATAACAAAGTGTATCATTTCTATGCTTCCATACATTTTTCTGCATCCTCCATTTGCTGTAGCAAAGGAGTAAAACCAAAGTCTCTTAAACACATGAAACTTATCACTATGTTTCAGATGGCCTTTATGCTTCCTTTAACAAACCATAAAGAACTGGAAGTGTCTTTTACTTAAAAATTGAAATAAGAGGATCACATGCCAAACTTAGTCTACCTTTAAATACAATGAAAAGTTCCCTCTCTTGCATGAAGGATAATACAGTGGCCCATTTATCTGGATGTCCAGAGTTCTCTCAAAACAAGCAATGTAATGCTCTAACCTCAGCCTGGCACATAGAGAAAGTACAAAACTGAACTTGATGTCTTCCCCATCTGTAAAAAATCTCTGCTCTCTCTTTTCTACTTATCTCACCTAGTCAGTATCTTAATAACCTCAGTCAAAAATCGATACTTAATCCCAATCCCTTTTCTCTCACCAGTTATTCACCAACTCCATGCCACCGCTTTTGCCTCTTTTTATTCTTAGCACCCTTTTTACTGATTCTCAACAAGACTCCAGCATCTATGACCAACGCTGATACGAAATCACTTGCTCATTCCTTTCTCCTAACCAGTTCTCAGGCAATCTGATCAAGTTAGTCATGTTTGAGCAACTCAATGGCTTTCCCCTGTGTATAGGACTACAAATTACTACTGTATCCCCAACACATAGGTATTTGTCTGGCACAGTAAAGAACAGAAAAAAAAATAAACCATTTGGACTGAAATAGTTTTGTCTATGTCTATATTATTGAAGAAATAACAAGCCCCCCATTCATTCTTATTCATACATTTCGTTCATGCAGTAAGTCCTACATGACACTGGACACTGTACTGAGTAATGTGATAAACAGTTGGACAAAGATGTTGTACATTAGCAGCTATGACATGCAGAGAAAAGAATATTAAATTTCAAGGAGACAGATAAGGTATTTTGGCAACTGAGTTGGGGCGGAGGGAATGATCTTTAAAAGTGCAAATCAGGGCTTCCCTGGTGGCTCAGTGGTTGAGAGTCCACCTGCCGATGCAGGGGAACACGGGTTCGTGCCCCGGTCCGGGAAGATCCCACATGCCGCGGAGCAGCTGGACCCGTGAACCGTGACCGCTGAGCCTGCGCGTCCGGAGCCTGTGCTCTGCAATGGGAGAGGCCGCAACGGTGAGAGGCCCGAGTAAGAAAAGAGCAAATCAGTGACAATCTGAATAAAATATGCAGTATTCAAGTTAGAACCTTGAATAGGAAAGTTGTTTTGTTTTGTTTTGTTTTTAACAATTTTCGGGTGGATTCTGAAGATAGTTTGAGTCCACATCCATAATCACACCATTCTCTTGCTTTTCTGCATTCTTCCTTTCTTTTCCCAACATTCAGAAAATCTTTGCTTCTGTAAGTAATATAATATTTAACTAAGACTGTTAAGAAGTTACATTAGCTTATGTGTAAGACATCTGGATACAAGGTGTGCTGAGAGTTAGGGCTATGACACATTGACATCTCTAGGAGCTCTGGTGTTTCCTATATAGGTTATCCTCAGTCTTTCAGCAATTTCTTCCCTTGGAAGAGCATATCCAATGTAGAATTTCCAGCTTCACTTAAATATGACCACATACACTTAAGAAGAAATGGAGCATTTCCTTCCTGTGTCCCTTTACTAGGAAGGAAGATTTTCTAGAAGCCCCTCTGAGTTCCCATTGTCCAGCACTGGACCATAAGCCATTGTTTTAGTTTCAAGAGTGGATGGTAGAAAAGCAAAAATACGGTGTTTTCAATACTTATGTTAGAAGACAAGCTCCGTCAGCAAGTAAAAACAGGAAAAGTTTGACTTTTTAGTAGGTAACCAACAGCATCCTTTCTGCTGCTTCCTTCCTCAGCCATCCCTTTACAAGTGGTCTTCTTACTGTCATCCTTTCTCTGAATTGCTTTATCATTTCATGCATAGACAATGAGCCATATTGCTAGTTACTGTTTTGTGAATATGTTTGTGTTAATTTCTTAGAGCTTCCATAACAAAGTACCATATTCTGGGTGGCTTAAACAACAGAAATTTGTCATCTCACATTTCTGGAGGCTAGACGTCTGAGATCAAGGTGTTTGTAGGAGCATGCTATCTCAGAAGGTGATAGTGAAGGATCTGTTCCAGGTTTCTCTCATAGCTTCTGATAGTTCATTGACTTGTAACAACTTAATTCCAATCTTCACTTTGTGTCCTCCCTGTGTGCATGTTCCTGTGTCGAAATTTCTCCTTTTTATAAGGGTATAATCATATTAGATTAAAGCCCATTCTAATGACCTCATCTTAAACATCTTCAAAGACCCTACTTTCAAATAAAGTAACATTCACAGATATTGGGTTTTAGAGCTTTAATATCTTTTGTGGGGGACATATTTCAACCCATAACAAAGTCTAACTAACTTGCTGAGAAAGTAAATAATTTCAGGACAAGAACTTGTTTTTAAACATGTGTTTCACAGAGAGCGTGTAGCAGAATATTTTTAACATAATAATTGCTTAATAAATATTCTGATTGAACATGATTCAAATCTTCCTGTTCTGACTCAGTGTTACCCCAAATAAGGTCCAGTAAACGTTAGTACTGTGGCAGATTTTAATACACCTTCAACGGAAGGAAAAAATATCCCAAAGCCAGAGGGGATTTGGCAATAAGATTGTAATACAGTGGGTTAAAATTTGTTACAGCAGTTATTTCACCTCTGGAAAATTTCATTGATTTTAGCATGCCATATGCATCTTACAAAGGGGTCTGAGTTATTTGAATGCTTGTTAATCTCTTGATGAACAATATCATGCTATAAACGCTATTTGGAAAATCTGCTCTCAGTTCATTAGGAATTGTCTAAGATACCACAGCTTATGCAGCTAATAGATCTAACTTCATCAGCTCCCAATTTATATATTAAATCACACGTCTAATCCATTTTTAATAGACATATCTTTTGTTTTTATGATATCTGAAATCTTTTTTATGATTCAAAGTCTTAGCTATTTTGTACCATAATATTAAAGTCATCCAAGGGGAGTATGAACTTTCATAAAAAAATACAGACCTAGCTGATCTTATTATTATTTTAAAATTCTATTTAGAAAACTAAAAATGTCTGTAGCTATTATAACATATTCAATTATTCAAACCTCTTCCTTTTGCAATACTCAATACTTGGTTGTATGATTTGTTCAATTGATAATTTTCAGATTTGGTCACATTTAACTGTGACCATGTAGGAATGTATTAAAAAGGAACCTGCAAAAGGGGCCTCAAGTTTGAACTGTCAGGAACGTGAGAAATATGAAAGTCCAAATGTCAGCACCGAGGAAGCTAGTTTAAATGTTATTTAGAAGAGATCACACCAATACTTGCATAGGCAGGTGCACTGAAAATGAACTTCTCTCCCCACATTTCAAACTGGTATCTGGTTTTCAAAATCCAGCTCAAAATGACACTTAGCCCAAGAAGCCTTTGGGCCGATTTCTCTGGGAATAGGCGTTTTTTTGTTTTTTTTCTCTGTCTGGTACTGAAGAGTTGCTCTCTACTTAAAGCCAAACACAAAAGGCCTGAGTGCATGTAATTTACAGTGTAAGAAAAGATAAGGTGTTAATATCCAAAATATATTAAAAACTCATACAACTCAATAACAAAAAAACCCACAAAATGTGATTTAATAATGTGCAGAGGATTTGCATAGCCTTTTCTCCAAAGAAGATATACAGATGGCCAGCATAAACATGAAAAGATGCTCAACATCAGTAATTATCAGAGAAATGCAGACAAAAACCACAATGAGATATCACCTCACACCTGTCAGAATGGCTATTATAAAAACGATGAGAAGTAACAAGTCAGGATGTGGAAGAAATAGAGTCCTTGTGTACTGTTGGTGGAAATGTGAATTTGTGCAGTCACTGTGAAAAACAGTATGGAGGTTCTTTAAAAATCTAAAAATGGAAGTTTTACAGCATCCAGCAATTCCATTTTTGGGAATATATCCAGGGAAAATGAAACACTAACATGAAAAAAATGCATGCATTTCCATGTACAGTGCAAGATTATTTATAATAGACAAGATATAGAAGCAAACTAAGTTTGCTTAGTTTGCTTTATAGATGAATGAATAAAGACACACACATACACACACAGTGGAATATTACTCAGCACAAAAAAGAATGAAATCTTGTTGTTTGTGACAAAATGGATGGACTTTGAAGTTACTATGCTAAATTAAGTAAGTCAAACAGAGAAAAACAAATATTGAACAACCTCACTTAAATGTGGAATCTTAAAAAAAATCTCAAGCTCCTAGATACAAAAGAGAATAAATGGGTGGTTGCCAGGGGTGGGGGTTGGGGGGAAAGATGAAATGGGTAAAGGAGGTCAAATGTACAAACTTCCAATTATAAACTAAACAAGTCATGGAGACGCAATGTACAGAACAGTGACTAATAATACTGCATTGCATATCTGAAGGTTATCAAGAGAGAAGATCTTAAATGTTCTCATCACACAAAAAATTGTGTAACTATGTATAATGACAGATGTTAACTAGAATTATTGTGGTGATCATTTTGCAATATATACAAATATTGAATCATGTCATTACCTGATTACCAATATAATGCCATATGTCAATTATACCTCAATTTAAAAAAGAAAAAAGGAAAGAAAAATATTCAACATTTTCTCAGGACTCTTACTCCATCTGGATTATTTGCCAAACTGGCAAGAGGATTTTAAGAATAGTTACACCTCTAAGGAGCAGGGAACCTCATTTGCAATTAAACATGTTCTAAAGTAAACATATTCTTAAGTAAATGCTCTAAGGAAAGGGAAGACCTATGTTTAGGAAGAAACTTGACTAAAGTTTAGTCAAACTGAGGGGGCCATCAAGGTCATCTTTGTCTTCATCCCACTGGAGAAAGTCATGCAACCAGGGTAATTATCACCATGTCAAACTACCTAAACATGACGTTGCCCATCCAACCAAACTGTAAGGAGCTGATATATCCCTTCACTTCATAAATGCAGAACAAATAATTTGACTCCTCACTTCAACATTTTAGCATGCCCAACTGGAATCCTTTTTATTATGATTACTGTGCTGTATCAGGAGGGAAGTATTTCTGTCTTTCATAAAAATTTATTTTGAATTTCTCTTAAGAATTTAAGGTGATAGACTATTTCATGTTTTTCTATTTTGCAATATTCAAAAAAAAATGAAAAAAATGCCATGATGGTAGATTTTAGAGAATATTTGAGTCAAATGTCTGTGGAAAGAGATAAGAGTGGAAGTCAAAGTATCATCTCAATAAACCATCTCTCATTTGGCCAGAACCTTTAGAGTTTCAGGAGTAGCAAAGTTATGCACTGCTGAATAATAAAAACTGCTTCACACAACAGCAACCTGGGAATCTGCCCAGGCAGCTGCACAAAGACCCTCCAGGCAGGATTATCCTAAACTTCCCTGTGCACATGGCTGATTAATTCATTCAAAACTGCATTTACATATAGTCCTATGGAAAGCACGCTAAATGTTTGAGAAGACCAGGACCATCTTCTCTGTCAAAAAAGTAACTCCAGAACAGAGAATTCCAGAGAAGAAAATGCCTCCATCAATGAGTACTTTGTTTTTGATAACTTTTACGTAACTGCCTATCTTCCCTTGGAGCACTTTTTCAAATGGATCTGCCTGGGCATGTTTGCTCGTGTAGTCTTGGAGACAGTGGTCAATGCTCCCTCTGTCCATTTCTCCCTTCAGGTCAGTCAACAAATTTCACTCTGTCTGCCTCTCTGAATGCCTTTCACAAAGCAGGAGAAAAAATCATTATGCATTTTACATCAACAAACAGATTACATTTTGTTACGCCTGTCCCTTCTATTCCCAGGGATATTCTCAACTTTATTAATATCCTTCAAGTCCAATACATATCACCAATCATTTCAAATGCCTCAAATATTTGTCTTTCTGACAAATATTTACCAGGTTGAGTGGGGTGCAGTAAAAAATGCTTTCAAACTTCCCCAGTTGCATATAAAGTAAAACCTAATTTTTTAGGATTAAAAAAAAGAAAAACCTCTTACAGGTCATTTCTGTTGGTCAAAACATAAAATTAAATTGATTAATATTAATTTATAAATCTAAGTGTCTGTTTTTCAAAATAGAAATAAAAAAATCTACCTCACATGTGTATTGTGAATATCAAATATGATTATATAGCACATGTCTGTGTATGTATGTTTGTATATGAATATATATGTATATGTTTATATGTGTATATTTGTGTGTGCATATATACACATATAATTGCTTAGCTCAGTATTTGGGTAATGCTAAGCATTTCATATATTTTAGATATAATAATTGTTTATTTCTTGTAATTACTATTGCAACTGTGGTATTAATTCAAAGAAATTTCATTGGAATTTCAATATGACCCAGGATGTTACTTTACAAGAATAATTAAGAAAAATTTCCAAACAGAATTTTGAAAACAAATAGTTCAACTTGTCAGGGATGTCATGCCAGGCAGATGGACTGGCAGGTGAAAAAGAGATAATGTAGATGTACAAAATGATGAGGCTTCTGATTTGGACAGGTCATGCATTTGGCGAGGCAGAGTAGAGAGATATGTGTATGTGAGGTTTGCTATGTGAAATTTATGGAAGGGCTTTGAATCCAGGCTATGTTAGTCATTTTTGTGTTGAACAGTGACATGTCCAAGTCCCTTCTATTAAAAGCAGGCAAATAACAATGCAGCTGTGTGTTGGAACAATTAGGTACTACTTCTCTCTGGTTGGATTGGTGTTTACAAAGAAAATGGATACAATGAATAAAATGTGGATTGGGTATCAGGTCTCTGAAGACTCTCAAAGGGTAAGATACCACGTTTATACTAGATTGGAGAATACGTCCCCAGCCCAAAGCCCCGGTAAGGATATCTTATTGTCTCATCTGGAATCAACATTTTGGCACTTAAGAATGGGGAAATCCAGGTCATAATGCAGTCAAATACACTCACCAGCCAGCTACACAGAGACCCATGCTTTAGAGACCATGTTCTAACAGGGCAGGTCCCACAATCTCTTCTCAATGCGGTGACTCTGTCTTCTGGGAAACACAGCCCAACGCATATGAAGATCTTACTGTTTCACTCAATTGCCAAGTTATTCCTCTCATGGGATGCAATGAAAAGAGTGCAGAGGGACCTTGATATTGTAAGAAAACAGTAGCTCCAGCTTCTAGGAAAGCACTAGGATGGTAAGATTAGCTTTTCTTTCAATCATTGTGAAGCATCTACATTAAACATCGTTGTGGAAGTTCCAGCCTATGTATGTATAATGCAGAAAACAAGAGTAGAAAAAAGTTATAATTATTTTATATAAAATGGTTTAGTAAAGTGTTCGGAAGTGACGGGCTACAATAGAGTTACGTAGAGTAGTGTGCCTCTATGCCAGAAATTACAAGTTAGAAGATAAAATTTAATGAAATCTCACTCCCAATGGCAATAAGACATATAAAGATACATAAAAATATCTAAAATATAATCCCAGTGAAAAATAGGCAGAATTTTTTTTGGGGAGACAATATGTATATTTGACTAAAAGGAGAAACATACTGGTACTGTATATTTGAATGGATTGATTAAGGAGTTTAAATATGGATTTTTTTCAAATGTACCATTCAAAGATTTATGATTAATAAAATTATAATAATTCAAATAAATTTCATTCTAAAATAAGACAAAAATAACGTATGTTTTATTTGGAGGAACTATTAGAATAGAGTATATATAGGACACTATAGCATTGAGAGCCCCATAGAAAACTGATTCCAGGCTTGAAGGTCAAACTGAATAGAATTAATAAAGAAACTATTCAAAAGTTATGAGCAGGGTTAAGGGAATAGACATAATGTAGTCATGTCTTCAGGGACTGGCAACAACAAGAGGAAGTAATTTACCATCCCAAGAAGGAACAGAGAATGAACTAGGTTGCTGGAGCCTGAAGAGAGCTCATCGCCTTAGAAGAGGGATGTCCATCTGAGAAGATCTGTCCTGTGGAATGCAGCCTCTGTCAGAATGGTGAGGAGGAAGGCTGGGAAGGGGACAACTGCCTGACCACTGCTGCCTTCTGCTGCTGTCACCCATTGTCCAAATCCAACAAGTAGTCACGGGGCAGAAGAGAGTGGGTCAGGCCAAAGAGCATGGATAGGAGAGGATGGACAAAATAAAAAAAAAATATCTTTAACAGGTACCAGAGATATTTCTAAATATAATAAAGATAATGATTAACCCTGATATATAAGTGATACATTTATTGAAATAGTGATATGTCTAGGTATTCCTAGTCAAGTAGAAAATGCAGCAGGACAGAGTGTTTAGAAATACCCCTTTATAGATTAGTCTGTTTAAGTTACATTATACTATGGAAACAAGGGACACAAAAATCCCTGTGGCTTACAATTACAGTCTTATTTTTTGCTTTCATCACATGCCCACTGCAGGTCAGGTATGGCTTTGCTCCATGTCGCCTTCATTCTAGCCCCAGGCTGACAGAACAAGCTCAATCTGAATGTGACTGTTTCCTTGGCAGTGGAAAATGGGACGTGGCAAACTACATGCTAACATGTAAAGCTTACAAAGTTTCCACATGGAGAGCATAATGTCATCGTTGCTCACATTTTATTGGCTAAAGAAAGTCATGTGGCCAGTCCTCTATGGTAGAGGATGCAAGCATTCTTGGAGGGGAGGAAGGGAAAGACCCTTCATTTTTTTGTTGTTGTTGTTGGTTAATGAATAATATAATTTATCACATCCCCTTATCAATGAATTAATATATGATAATAAAAGCATAATATATCAATAAAAAGTCCATCTAAAAATTTGTTCATATAATTATATAACCATAGAAGTTTGAAGGTAGAAGGGAGATAAAGCAATATCTGGATTTTCCTGATGTAGAAAATGAGCCTCAGAAACATGAAAGGATGTGTCCAAGGGCATAACCCTAATCAATTTGGGACAGATTGAGAATATACAATTCTCCACTAAGGTGTTCCAGCATTTGTCAGTTCTTCATAAACAGGCTTTGTTGAGCAGGAGGGAGCTCATGTTTTGGTGAACTTAGCACTACGTCTTAAGGCTAAGGTATGAATGCCAATTCAGTTTTTAGGTGTGAGATATAATGTGTTTTTAGGGACCTGGAAAAAGATCTGTCATCCCTCCCTCCCCAAATCTTTCTTCCATTCCTGCTCCTGTATATGAGAGAGTGAACAAGAGGAAGAACACATGGTATGTGGTTAGCAGACAGAATACAGGCACTCAGACTCAGATTTCAGAAGAAACCTGTTTTCCATAAAATTTTCTAGATTACCTATAGATAAGCAACTAATTTCTGTGTCAAGATTATTTTAAATGGGAAATTATAAAGAAAACAAAAATAAATTGGTCTATTTAGGTAGCAAAGTGACCAAAATCTCTAATGAAGTCTTTAGCCACTTCTCTACAGAGGTTGTCCAGAAACCCATTGTTTCATTCATACTGGGAAACCACTGAGAATTAGTTGATTGCCCTGTTTGAAATAACAGGACAAATCATATTCTTGGAAAAAAAGGTAAATGCAATGCCAGCTTTCCCTTCATCACCTGAGAGGACAAAACACAGCACTAGTTCTCTATTGCCTTAAGCCTTGAGAATGAGGAGAAAACAGCATTCATACTAGCCTCCTAGGAATCAATACCATCTATAAAATAAGCTAATATGATGTGTTTTATATTAGTTAAATAGTATCATTAAGTTTGGGAAACTCAATATGCAGAGTTTGTTATGTTCTAGTTTGTTATCATTTTCTCACCTGGAAAGACAAAGTAACTCAAAAACAACAATAGTCAACCTCATATGTGTGTGTTTGTGTGTGTATGTGTGTGTAAGTGAACTTGAAGCTGCTAAGTATACTTAAAACTTGCAATGATGTGGTAAGTCTAAGACACTTATTCTTAACAGCCCCTCATAAAAGAACAATCAAAACCACCTCTAACCTCCAGCTCAGTCTGTGTGGCATTATCAAAATTTAGTGAGACTAGAACTTTCAGGATTTTAATGAGGTCAAGCAGTTAGACAAAGAATGACTAATTTATAGGAAGGTCAGCTGGAAGGTACAGTGAACATAGTTTGTAATATAGGAAGAAAGATGATACAAAAGAATGAGGGTTTTAAAAAATTATTATTTTTTACGTGCTCAATACAGTGGGTTTACTGCTGAATTTTAAGTCCTCTGACAAAGCAAGGGGATATTTTATTCACAGTGTTCACGCATTCTGATAAAAGTTTGGCTCAACTATGTTGGGACAATTAGAGTGGAGATAAATCATCTGAGCTCACCAGACTGGCTGAATGCCTTTTACTTATTGGCGTGTTTATTTCCCACTATTTAAATCCAACTGGAATGCTTTTCTCAGAGAGAGAAGGTACTCGCATGCCACGGTCAGAATCTTGCCTGTTACTTCTGCTGTTCTCTCTGTTAAGCCATGTCAGCTCTTAAATAGATGCTCTCAGTACTTCGAGAGAAACTCCACATACAATGGAAGCTGAACCAGGCAGTGAAATGCATAAAACTAAACATGTGCTCTATGTGTTCCTGCCAGGCAAAACTGATTGCCTCAAGCATTTAAATAAATAGTTTGGTGTCAGTAGGTGCTTATCCAGAGATGGTAAACCAACTTAATAGTCAATGAAAATAAAAAAGAAATGTGTTGTTAAACACAGCAGCTACATGCATATGGTAAAAAAGAAAAACTTCTTTTTTTATCCACAGCTTCTCCTCCCTAGATTTTAATACATCCTAACAAGATTTGACTGGATAGATACAAAATATATCCATTTTTCAGAGGACAATTTTTACCTAAAATAACCCAGAGAAATATTTGGGAATGTCCCAAATTGTAGTTGCTATGTCAAATAAATCACATCTAATATTTTGTAATTTTAACCATTAAAACATATTAGGAAATATGGCCTGTCATTCTTTTGGCAGAAGCACATGATTAAGCAGCTTGGTGAACAGAATGAACAGGTGCTGGGATAAAAATCAGAAAGCCCATTCATCTTTATGCTTCTGGGGGAAAATAAACCGTTTGGGGAGTTCAACTAGTAGAACGCTGCTTTCTAGCTTTGGTAGTTTAGTGCATTTTGAGTGTTTCAGAGCTTTCTCTGATAATTTTAGGTTAGCTAATGTGGGCAACAATCATATACTGAATTGCTTGCAATGTGTTTGCTGTCTTATTGTGAAATCATGACGAGCACTAGTGGGGGACAGAGCTGTTCCCTACTGTCTGGGCATTACTGAATTGTACTATCATTTGTGTACTGAGTAAAAATAATTAATCTGTGATCTCTGAATGCAAGAGCATGTTTGAATTCTTAATATCACATGTTTCTTACATACAATAAGTTATCAAAAATGTTGGTTGAATGATTGAATGGTAAATTACAATTAATTTAAACGCAGATATTGCTTTTGTATGTGTCATCATCTATGCCTGAAAAATGTCCTGCCTATCTGATGCCCTATACATCTGGTCCATGCTAATTCATTCTTTAAATTTCATATCAGATATCACTACTGACAGGAATCCTTCCCTGGTCATATCCCAAAACAGAGATAATTGCTCTTTCCTCTGAGCTATCTTGATACCATATGTATGCTTTTATGTTGTGCATATACACCCTTTTAAAATGTGGGTCTCTTCTGCAATTGGAGAGAATTCCTTTTGCTTATAGAATAGGTATTTCTCTACCTCTGTATATTTTTTTCAAGTATTGATTATGTAATAGACTTTCCTTACAGTTGAATAAATGCAGAGATTGGTAGATGGGTTGAAGAAGAGACGGTGTCTGTACACCCGAATTTCCAGATAAATATCTTTAAATAAATATGATGTGTTATTAACATAAAATCAGTTGAATGTGATATGTGAGGTACTAACTCACTTTTCAGTGGCTAAAGAATTATTTGAAGATACACTTCTTTTTAAATCTTGAAAAATGGTTATGAACTTGCTATACATATGAGAGGAATGACATTAGTCATTGAAAAGGCAAAGTTATTGAGCTAAAAATTGGTCTGATTTATTCAATGTAATGAAGAGAAATTCAGTGTTATATTAATAGTGAGAAATGAGAATTTACATGTACACAGGAATAGGAATAAAGGTTTTATTCCATGACTTTGGGAAGTGGAAAGTCAAAGAGAAGTATTTATGTATGTATATATGTATTTTCTTTTTAAGCAGAAGAGTGAAGTGCTCTGCCTTTGATTCCGAAAATAATGGCAGCAGTTTAGCAGATGGATTGGACTGGGCATAAACTCATCGGCATGAAGAGCAGTTAAGAAGTTCAAGCACAAGATAATGAGGATCCCTGGATGAATAAGTGACAGCATGGATAGAAAGGAAAATCAGATTTAAAAATACATCTAAATTACAAATGACCAAATATGTGACTGTTTATATAAGGTTGAAAGACATACTGGTGTTCGCCAAGTTTTTTGCTGTTATTTTTTGTTGTTTTTAACTTTAAGGAATTTTTTGGACTGTAGTATCATTAAGAGATATAAAGAAATACAAGAATTGAGTCAAAAGTAGAACATGAGCTGTAAGAAATTAAATTCTATTGCAGAAATTCTGTTGTGTTACTGGATTTGCAGATAGAAATGTCCAGTAGGCATTAAGAAATGAATTTATGTCATGGGCATATTATCAGATTAGAATTACAGGTTTTATACTTAATAACCCAGAGTAGTAGTTGGAGAACTGGAAATAATTAAGGTCACTTTGTGACTACGGAGCAAAGAACAAAAACGGATTAAGTTTAGAATTTTGAGGCTACTCTTGTTACTTTTGATGATGTTACTCTTAAGAATTGAACAGGGAAAAAAGCACTAGCAAAAGTGAACTGACCAGAATAAAAAAGTGGTAGCAAGTTAGTGAAAATACATTTGACTGATAGCAGAGAGCTTGACACTGAGAAACTGATTATATCTGTAATACATTTATAAGAGAGAGATGATGAAAGAATGCTCAAAACAAAATCTCTTTAAAAAATTTGTCATAATGCATTTTCCCCATGACATAATCTAGTCTCCAAGTAACTCTGCTGAATCATATGGAAGTACAGGTTTTCTTCTGTCTTTTCTCCAGGTAAAAGTAAGGTTTAGAATTGTAGAATCATGTCAGATCTCCTTCTTGGTATGTTTGATTAGGCCTGTACCTTAACTTAGGCTCTCCAGATTTTCTTATTCCAATGATGAAGAAAGGGGAATACAAAAAATTCAAACCAAGGAAAATAATGGAGCACAAAAGGTTTTTCCCTAAGGTCTACAGCAGATCTTCAAAATCCCAAAAGAATGTACTTTTTTTTTTTTTTTTTTTTTTTTTTTGCGATACACGGACCTCTCACTGTTGTGGCCTCTCCCGTTGCGGAGCACAGGCTCCGGACGCACAGGCTCAGCGGCCATGGCTCACAGGCCCAGCCGCTCCGCAGCATGTGGGATCCTACCGGACCGGGGCACAAACCCGTGTCCCCTGCATCGGCAGGCGGACTGTCAACCAGTGTGCCACCAGGTAAGCCCAGAATGTACTTTTAATACAATAAATTATCCTACCCTCATCTTGAGCCACGTTTAAGAAGAGTTTAGAGCTGAATTGAGTAGAATATTGGAGCTTCTCCTGGGTGTCAGTATCAAAGAAGGGAAGTAGAATTGGAGATGAGGGGGAGAAAGTTACAAGGTGTAATATTCACTCAAAAATGACCACACACGCACACACACACACACACACACAACATACACAAAGGTTTAATGAACAGTGAGTATAGGTTTTGGGATTTAGTAATTAGGTAGTAACTGATGGCCTATGAGAAGTGAAACACACATGACACCTAAAGCAAATATAGCAAAATGTTAATAATTGTTCACTCTAGGTGGTATATATATAGTTTCACTACCTAGAGATGCAGCTCTGAAGAGTAAAGAGAGAAGTAGCACATGGAAAAGTAGGGTTTTGTAGTGTGGTCTCCCTTTATGATGCTAAGAAAATGAAAATAATGAATAAAGATTTAAAGAACATGTAAAGGAAGATGACAAATGTAAAATAATAATGATAAGTTAGGTAGAAGAACAAAAGTGGGTGATGGAGTTAATCTTAGAAGGGAAGCTCTAGAGAAGCTAAAGAGATTGAAAATTGAATAAGGAAAATGGAGATGTTGGATGAGTCAGACACTCTGAGAATTCCAGATAGATAAATTGGCAAAATGTTAGATTAATTATAGGGATAGGTGGCAGTATACGTGAGGTTTCACCCAAAATAGAAGAATATTTTATTTGTTCTTCCATTCTTTCATCATGGTTAATTTTGAGAATTCATTTTAAAGGATTTTTAAATTGATATGCACATCAAAATGAGAAAACTCACTATTCTACATTTAGGTATATTTTGTGTATCATGACTAGTAAATGTTCTTTGAAGGAAATTTTTTAATTCCTCAAAGCTTTGCTTTGAATATACTTCCTAAGAATATATTACAAAGATGAAATATATAAAGCTCAGTCTTTTTAACTACAGAATAAAACATCCTGGGTGCAGATGTAATATAATTATCTTAATAAGTTAAACAAGTTTGCATCATAAGTCTGTCCAACTCAGGTTGCCTGGCTGATGTGGTAGAGAATGAGCTGATTGCTATACAGAAAGAAGCCTCTGAATGTAAAAAGCATATTTGTTGCTAGATATTTAGCTCATTCATTTGTTTCTGTTGGCATTATAAGCAGTCATGTATTTCACAAATATTGATTTATCTTTCATCAAAGATTTCTTGTTGCTCAAGGAGAAAACAAAAGCAAGAATCATAGCATATTAGGAAGATATCTCAGAATTTCCTCATTTTAAATATGAGCACAGTGAGGCCTACAGTCATTCATTGAATTGGCAACAAAGTTGGGAGAAGAACCCAGAACTTTACACACTAGTCTAGTATCTTTTCTCTGCAGAAAGAAATAGAAATAAAGAAAGGCATTGGAGTTCTTTCCCCCTATTGGATCCTCAAGGCAAAAATGATGGTGGACTCCTATAAGACAGTATGAGCCCAGTTCCTCAAGTCTTTGAATCTTATTTCATTAGCTTGATGTTGTATAGCAACCTTAGTGAGCAAGAAAAATCATCCAGTACTTTCATCATATTTTTGGCCTTTTATTCATCTTTGTGCTATCTTTTGTGCTTTAATAAATAGATACATAAATAAATAAATGAAATCTCTACTCACTAATTCACTAGGACATCTCATAGGAACACTTCTGTTTAACCCTTGTACTCTTACACTTGGCCTCAAGTGACCAGTTAGATTCCTGTGCTCCAGTTGGCAGTCAATAGGTGTGGCCTGGATTTGGAACAGTGTGGAATATTAATTACCTTACATGACATTTGAAATCATGAATTAACTTCATTTAGGCAAAAAGCTATGGCAGTTGTATCACTCAGACTCCAAACTGGAAAAGAGAAACTTACTTGTAATATTTAAAACAGATGAAATTTAACACAGAAAGTTGTTTAAAAACCTGAGGGAATAACTAAGAAGCCAAAAAAAGGAGAGTGTGGCAACCCAAACATTAGCAAAAGCAGGAAAATACTTTCACTTCTAGGAATATAGGGACAAAGAGGACGTGATATTCCTGGGGACCAGGGACCAAGGGTCAACTGGTGGAAGATGCAACCAAGGTGGAGCTTTCTGGTGGGAGCTGGAGCTGTGGAGGAGACTGTACCCCCAACATACACCAGGACTGTTAGATACTCAGCCTGGGGTGAAATAAGGGGAATTTGCTCTGAATTTTCTCCCCTCTTACTCTGTAATCTCCTGCCAGTGTCTGCAGTACTGAACAAAGGACAGCAAGGAATTGAGGTAAAATAGCATGAAGACCAGAACAAGTGTTTCTCAAAATGTGATCCACAGAGTAACCATTACAGAATCAACAACTGTTGAAAATGCAGATTTCTGGGACAGAAATCAGAACTAATTATTCAGAATCCCCAGAGGTTGGTTGAGTATGATTCAAAAATTGCATATTTAATGAGCTAAACATTTCTTTTGTGTTCCAAAATGGAAAAATGTTGGAACTCTTGCTGATCAGAAACTGGTCAGGGATCAGAAGACCTTGGCTTGAAGTCTGGCTTATTGATTGTGGGAAATTTGGAAATTTAGTTAAACTCTCTAAGTCTCATTTTTTTGTATCTAAAAATAGGAACACTACCATGTTACTGGAGTTAAATGAGATAATGTGTGATATCAAAAATTAGAACATTGAACATGCTTTCATAATTTTAATTATCTACAATAACTCAGTTAAATTCAATTCTACTCTAATAAGCGCATTATACTGTTCCCTGCGGCAATATTAAGCATGGTCACCTTAATAGACTGGTCATGTTTTGGTTACTATCTACATACTTTTTCTAGAACTTTTTAAACTTACATTTTATGTAATATACCAAATATTTTTTGCACAATAACAGTTGTGGAGTAAATAGTATTGGATTGATTAGTACCTTTCATTTGAAACTCAATTTATAATTTCTCTTTGATGTATTTTTAATATATATTATCCATATATGTTAATTCAATTCATAATATATTTCTTTTCTATTCCTAAGTTATAGTTTACAATAACTCATGGAATAAGTTAAAAAAAATTTAATTAAAAATGAGGGCTTCCCTGGTGGCGCAGTGGTTGAGAGTCCGCCTGCTGATACAGGTGACATGGGTTCGTGCCCCGGTCTGGGAGGATCCCACATGCTGCAGGGCAGCTGGGCCCGTGAGCCATGGCCGCTGAGCCTGTGCGTCCAGAGCCTGTGCTCCACAACGGGAGAGGCTACAACAGTGAGAGGCCCGGGTACCACAAAAAAAAAAAAAGAATATTTACTTACACGTTTTAGTTATTTAGTTAGTAAATCTTCTAAAAATGAATATTTATTTCCATGCTTAGTATTCATGGAAAGAAAGACTAATCATTTAAATTTACTGTTCTTAAATGGTTGCAAGATAATATTATAATTTTATCATCTTTGTGAAACACAATAACAACCTCAGCTTTGCAGTGTCTCAAATGTGGTGGATGGAGAGAAAGGGAAGCAGCATTTATTATTTGTGTATTAACGGCAGAAGTAATACATATACTCTATCTTTTCATCATTAAAACATCCTTCATGGAAATATACATTCCCTAATCTTACAGTTACAGTAACTGAGGCACTGATATTTGACATATAGTATTCCATGCCCAAGGTCTGGAAATAGGCTGGTCAAGATTTCAACTCATATAGTTCAATTTTTTTTTAATCCATGAAAATTGTTTTTTGCCAAATAGAAAACTATTGCAGCTTCTTTCTCTCTTTATTTCTTTTGCTTATTACAAATATTCTATAAGAAAAAGTGTAAAAATTATAAACATACAGTTGACTGAATATTCATGAAGTGGACCAGGACCTAAATAAAGAGGCAAAATGTGACTAGCACTCCAAAAACCCTCCTCATGTTATTTTCCAGGAACTAGCCATGTAAGCCTAAAAATAATAATTATCCTTACTTTTAACATGATATATTTTTGCGTGTTTTTGATATTTATTTATTTATTTATTTTGGCTGCGTTGGGTCTCCGTTGTTGCATGCAGGCTTTCTTTAGCTGCGGTGAGTGGGGGCTACCTTCATTGAGGTGCACGGGCTTCTCATTGCAGTGGCTTCTTTTGTTGCAGAGCACGGGCTGTAGGTGCGTGAGCTTCAGTAGTTGTGGCACATGGGCTTCAGTAGTTGTGGTTCATGGGCTCTAGAGCACAGGCTCAATAGTTGTGGCGCACGGGCTTAGTTGCTCTGTGGCATGTGGGATCTTCCCGGACCAGGGCTCGAACCCGTGTCCCCTGCACTGGTAGGCAGATTCTTAACAAATGCACCACCAGGGAAGCCCCATTTTCATGTTTTTTAATCTTATTTATTTAATTAGTTAGTTTTTGCCTGTTTTAAAAGTGTACATAGTATTACATTTTTAGGTAGTTTTTGTATGTAGCATCTTTCTCTCATCATTATCATGGCAGTTTTATCTATTTTCTTGATGTAGTAGCAATAATTCATTCTTATTGTTGTATAGCATTTCTTTCTATGAATATCCACAATTTATTTATCATATATACACATGTATATATATATAATTGTGTATCTATCATTTTATACATGTTATATATGTATACACATATGCACAAATGTATATGTATATACATATAAATATACAATCTCCTGAATGTCAGATAGTATAAGACACACTTATACAGCATAAAAATATATGAAATAGCACTTCACACTTACTAGGAGGGTGTGGACAAATTGGAACCCTTGTACATTGCTGGTTGGAATGTAAAATGGTGCAGGCTTTGTGGAAAAAAGTTTGGTTGTTTCTTAAAAATTTAAAGATAGAATTACCTAAGAGTAGCAATTCTACTCTTAGGTACATACTGAAAAGATTTGAAAGGAACGACTAAAACTGATGCTTGTATGCCAATGTCCATTGTAGCTTTATTCACATTAGTAAGAAGGTGCAAACAACCTAAGTGTCCATTACCAGTTGAATGGATAAATACAATGACATATTATTCAAGAAACAGTTGAATGGATAAATACAATGACATATTATCCAGCCAAAAAATGTTCTATACATGCTAGAACATTGATGAGCCTTGAAAACTTTATGCTAAGTGAAACCAGCCAGATCTAAAAGAAATTGCTTCATATGATTCCACTTACATGAAATATCTAGAAAAGCAAGTTCATAGAGACAGAAAGTAGATTATAAATTACCAGGGAATAAAGGGAGGGGGAAATAGGGAATTACTGCTTAATGGTTATAGAGTTTTTGTTTAGGATGACAAAAATTTTTGGAAATGGACTTAAAAGTATTTAAACACAAATTTTATTACTTATACTTCACCAGGATTTTTTAAAATGCATGAGAATCACTGACTTTAAGGAACTTGTTATTTATTTGAGAAGAAAGACAGAGACACATAAGATGATCTACAGTTTATAGTAATAATCAATGACTTTTTACTTCACCATTTCATCACCTATCCCCCCACAGTATACATTTTCACACAAATACACAAATACATAAAAACATACACCTACATTCCAGGTCAACAAGTCTTTTTACATTATACTATCTTAACATAATTATTTAACAAATTTCTGTTACCCTAAGTCTACGTTTTCTCCTGTGTGATTTATTTTTGTCTCTCAATTCCCTGACCCTAGGTTTGTAGCCACTCTTACACAGCTGCCTGATTTAAATTCTATTCATATTACTCATCTATTTGAGACCTTTAATTGATCTCTATTGCCATTTGTTTTATCTACACTTTCAGGTCTTAATATTTATTATAAGGCCTTTTTTGATATGGCATACAGCTATATCTCTAGCCTCTTCACTCATTGTACAGAGATAAAAATTACTTATTTTCCACATAAGAAATGTGTTCCCTTGAGCTTTGTAGACACTATTCTCTCCATCTGGAACACACTACATTATCTATACCTTTAGGAAAAAGTCTTAGCATTGCCCCCTTTGAGTCACATCATATCTTAATTAAAATAATTGCACTTATTAGAAACATTTTGCTCCAATCCTTTAAACATCCCTTTCTAATGATCTATAAAAAACTGAGAACAGAGCATGTCTCATTCATCCTGGCAACCTCAACACCAAATAAATTTGTGTTGGCTAAATACATAAAGAAATTGATGGATAAAAGGAGACATCACTTCCAGCTGAAAGGAAAGTCTTTTAAGATGAAAGAAAACTTTACTTTCCAAATCACACAGTAACCAGAACATTTAGCTTAGGAACTGTTTTCAAGGAGCAAGTCCTTTTAATCTATTAGCCACATTAGTAGCAGAACTTATCTCTATAGAGATAACTAATATGTTAAAGCCAGTACATAGTTTTGCTCTTTTAAATAGGCTGAACATGTCCTATACAACCTCATTTACAAATGGGGTTGTTCATCATATTTTCTCACCATAGGTTTTGCACCAGATATTAATTCCTTAATATATTGAATCCTCACAAATGTCTGAGTCTCAGATTGAGTTAAAAACAGTGAGGGTCACATACTTCTTTAGCAAATCGGATGAATTGTTACTGTAGTGAAATATTCAACAGTAATAAACCTAGTGAGCCAGTGAAACTGGAAACCTAAAAAGAAGTTCTGGAATCAGTCTATAGTAATGATTGCTAAATCAAAAATTAGTCTGCCTGGGTCTTTAATTTTCAGAAAGAAGCCTGATCACATTTTTGACATTATCATTTCTCAGAGAAAAAATAAATGCAATTTGAAAAGCCAAACTGTAAGGCAGAAATAGCTTGAAAACAGGATAATCTTAATTTTGCTAGCACAGTTTATTTCCCAAGAGGAAAACTGTTTGCTATGAAACAAAAGCAAACTCAGTTAAAATCCCAAGCCACAAAACCCTGTTAAAGTTTTTTGAATGTGTCTTTAAAAAACAACCAACATACTCATAATAAAGTAAAAGGAAGTTATATAGAAAAGAAACAAGTTATTGAATAATACAGCAGTACCTGCCTTAGAGTTTTTAAAAGAGGACAGATGGAGAATTTTCCAAGAGTAATTTTTAATATGGGAAACCACTGGGAAGCAGTAAAGAAAAAACAGAGAGGACAAAAATGATCTAGTTGGACTGCATACACACTTTGGAATCAGTGCTGAGCAATTTTCAGCATGCACGATAGAATGGCACAGAGGCTGATTGTAAAGAGAGAAGTAGCCATCAGCATTTTGTTTCCTTTTTTTTTTCTTTCCATCCCTGCATATTTCCACACTTTTCTCAGGTGTCTTTGCCAACATTATGCAACATGTGAGACAACATATACACCCCCAAAACCTCAATTTTACAACATCCCAATCTGAGTGAGTCAACAGCCCCTGAAGAAATGCCTAACATCTTAATTTATGCTTTAATCAAAGTAGAACATGTAGAAATTCTAAAGTTAAATCTTAGAATAAGGCTTAAAATGAAGAAAAGCAGTTTCTTCCCAAAGCCCACTCTAAGCCCAAATTCAGTTTCTCCTCCAAATAACACACAAAACACACACACACACTGCATTCATGTAACTGTATGCCTTTTTTCCATCCCTGAATGTTTTACATATTTCCTTAAATGAATATTCTCTTTATATTACCATGAGGGCAAATTATTGTGCACTGCTGAGTCTGTCATAAGCTATGATTATATTTCTTTCTTGAGAATTTTTCACATGTAATTAATAATTACCATTTATTTTCTTTATGGTATTTCTATATGTTTATCACTACTGCCTGCACAAGCTCTTTGATAAAAGTCTAAATCAACTGTTCCTAAATACAAACTCAGAGAGTTTGAGACAGACTGGGACCTGGGACCTGGGACCCTTTGCTGCAGTGCTTGCAGCTGGACAAACATCTCCTGGAGCAATAAAATACAAAGAAGCTATGAGGGACTAAAAATAACTGCATGCATGCACAGTTGGGGCAAATTATGAAAAACAGGATACAAAAAGTCCAAAACCCCACACAGCACCACCAAGGGGGTGGTTAGGCCACCTAATCCACCCCTCTGGCCTGACCCCTGGACCCACTCCTTCCCTCACCCCACTTAAGGAACCAGCTCACCCCCCCTCAGCGAGCAAGCAAGGGAACCTGTTACTTGTTTTTGCACACCCTGCCCCTCCCCACTGCAGCAAGGGCCCCTGTAAAGTCTTGCCTGAATTTCTCATCTGGCCTTTTACCAATTTCTATTGATTAAGGAAGCCAAGGACCCTGGTTGGTAATAAGTTGATCATCTCTGTTTTGTTATTGTCCTTTGGTGATGGAGCCTGAATTCTCTGGCACCATTTTGGACTGATTGTTCTCTAGGCTGTTAACAGAGCTGTGCACACATGGCACCCTTCACTTCTACTTTTAGTTGTCTGCTTTGTAGATAGCACGAGTTCTTTGTTTTTGTTTTATTTCCTTGATTTTGAAGGACGACATGCTAAGCTTCCTACTTTCCTAAAAAATGTTTCAAGTTTTTTGCTTTATTTTTTAGTATTTACATATCTACTCATGTCTTTCTTTCCCCTCATATTTGATTATTTAACTGGATATAGAATTTAAAATTCAAAATACTTTCTCTCATAGTGTTGAATGCATTGCTCCATTGTGAGGTATTGATAGTTGGGAGTATGACACATTATATGTTTCCTAATCCACTTTTGTGACTTATTTACATTGCGTATTTCATAGTAAGCATTGTTTCAAATTTGTTTGTTTGTTTCTTTTTCTAAGATCTGATTGAACTTTCTGAGGATAAAATCAGAACTCTGGTGGTAATTAGGCCAATGTTGAATTTTTGGTTGACTTCTAGTCACTGAAGGAGAAGCATGAGATAGTTGAGAACATAGTAGAAGCAGTTGGAATAGACTTATTATTGGACATTTATTGCCTCTTTTCAGCACCAGGATGGGCTAAGAATATTCACTGTATTGCTTTTGCCACAGGTAGTGTCTTTCCTAAACCCATTTTGTTTCTAAAAAAAATAAAAGAGAGAGAAAGAAAGAAAGAAAAAAGAAGCTATTTTAGTGTATGTTTTCTGGTATTTGTGATGCTTTTGTTCTGGTTTTCAATTTTTTTGCCTCCCAGACTCATCACCTACCTGACCTTGTAATAGCATTTAAGGGACCGAGGACCAGATGAGTAGTATAATTAACAGAACCTATTTAACAGAGGCCTGACCCCATGAAATTAGTCTCATTAGAACTCTATACTAGCTTTAACTATCTGAGCTAGGCTAAGTCACAAACCAAAAATCATTACAAATACTGTGAATGTGATTCAGACTACAGGGGAGATTTTTTTAAAAAGGTAAAAATAAAAACAAACCAAAACACAAAAGCAAAACAGCATTCAGGAAACAATCTTTCTGGAAAGCTGCTGAGTCATAGATCACAGGTGTGTGCATCTCTGCTTCTTGCTCTTTGTCACTGCGACTTGTCTTGCTCTTCCTGCTGGGAAACCTTTGCTCATGGGGTTCATCAGTAACTGGAGTTGCTATGCAGGTGTGAAAGTGAAGACAATCCCCAGATTTCTCTAACAAATGTTAAGTAGACTCCCAATGGAAGGAGAAGCATACAGGAGAGGCACACACGTTCTGGATTCCTTGCCTTGTTTGTGATGGCAACACACAAGATGGCATCCCAGAGGCACGAAACAGCTCTGCATCTTTATTTGTTAAAATCCCCTTTTCTCCTGCTATGCTTTGTTCTGTTCTTTCTTCTAGAAGTTTCTATTTCAGAGCTTCCTCAGTCTTTGTGTTGTATCTATAAATGGATTCATCCCCTCCTGAGTCAAGCTTTTGAAGAATGTTCCTGTTATTTTTAGAAAACTTAAAATATCACACTATATCCAATTGTGAGAGATAAGGTGAACTTATTTGCCTGCTGGATGAGTCCTTTCTGAGACTGGGACCAAAGAAAATTGCTGTGAAAATAATGTAAACAATGCATTGCAGAATTGGGCATGTGATGGTACCATTGTCAAAATATCTGTGATCATAAGACTTTCCTTGTTCTGTTGTTAAAGGAACACTTGGGCTGATGTATTTCTAAGAAAAGGTTTATTAACAATTGCATGAAGTAGTGGTTCATATGTTAAAGAAAAATCAGGACAAACTCCATTTATACAAGCAAGGCAAGAGGTTGTACTGTCCAGGTCTAGCTATAACCTACACAAAAGAGCTAGGCTGGTGGTAAGCATCATACCCAAGATAGCATCCCAGCCAGCCTGCCACAAAGACTATTACAGACACATTCACAAAACTTAGTTTCAGAGTCAGGAGAAGAACATTGTTTCAATGATAATGTAGTACCCAGAAGAAGCCATTTACTGATTTTTTGTTTTACTTCAGTGTGCCTTTGAACATATTTTCTTAGACTCTAAGTTACTTCTTCTTTTGCAATTAATACAAACATCTTTGTTCCCCCAATATATGTACTCCACGAGGTCCCTAACTGCCCCCTAACATCAACCCCTACCTGCAGAGCTTGCTCCTCCATGGAAATCCATATCTGCATATTTTTGTTTAAAGCTATATTGTTCCTTTGGATGTCTGTCTGCACATAAGACTGTCACTCTCATGTGCTTTATATCTTCTCAGGGTTTGCTGAGGGTATCCATGGATAATAAATGAAGAAATGAATGAATAAACCTATTATCACTGGTGAAAAACGGAGTTCAAGTAAGTTTATAAACCTTGTTAGATTTTAACAAGACTCAGAATGAATGGAATTCAGAACAGGAAAAATTTGATACGATGGGGAAATCAAGATATTCAATAATAGTCTTTCAATGTTATTATTATATTTTGACAGTATTGTTGTTCCTCAAATAAAATTTATGTAAAACCCTATATATATAAAAATTATAAAGGAGAATGAGGAAAGGGATATCCAACTATCTGACCCTTTTGCCTTTACCCAAGAGTATCTCTAAGTAACTCTAAGTTTATGCAATTCAGTTTGTGTGAACGATTGAACTAAATTGTACTCAAGATCATAAGCTCATAGGACATCCAACTGTTGCTGACCCTCTTGGATTGGGTGGACTCCAACTGGGTTCTTCTTGCCCATTGTCACTCAAGCCAATTGAATGAGACCAGGTTTGGCAAAGCAGAGCAGAAACTTTATTTGTTGATCAAGGAATGGGGAAGGGAGGTCTCATGCTCTAAAGACCCCTTCTTCCTAGGGGGAGAGAGGTGAGAAACTTTTAATGGGTAAGAAGTGGGTACTCCATCAGAATTCGAGAAAAGGGGAGACAATTTCTAGAAACTGCCAGATCATGTACAGTCCTTTGAGCTCCTTTACACATAGCACTAGTTTTGCCTAGCTAAATGCAAGTCCCCACTTAGGATGGAGATCATAGCATGGTAATAAGACAAAGGCAACTTTTGGACATTTTGGGTCTCATCTGCATGGGTGCTACCCTCATGGTCAGGCTAGAACTGGTTCAGGGCAGTTGACTGTTGCCCTCTTGGCCCGTGCTGGCTCTGGCTGGTTCTGCAGTTTGACTTATATGGACATCTGCCTTCCTTTCTGTAAGCAAGCACAGCTGTGGGCATAGACTAATGGATTGTGGTGCAGAATAAAGAAAGTAGGTTAGTCTCTGTACAGGTGTGGGTCTCTTCCAGTGACACAACCAAAGGTGTGGAACAGCTTTAATGACTATCCTGACTCTGTCCCTATACACTTAAAGTGACATTGCTGAAGACTTCATCCACTGCAAGTTCTGATGTGCCCCGTGTGTAGCAACCTGTCCTTAAAATCCGCAGAAATGTAAAGGGCCTGAGGCTGTGTCTTTGAGGCTCTGCATTACATCAATCGGTTAGCTGGTTCTAATTACTGGACTCTTGTACCATTTCTTGTTCCCACAACTTTATACTGTTGTACTGTTCTAAGAAGGAGTAACCCTCTCACTATTTATTCATAATGCAATATGGCAATTCTTCTGATGCAGTGTTTCTGCCTGGTTCTCTACAATATCAATTTGGAGTATGAATTCTATTTGCTAGTCTCAGGTTGGTTCCCACTGGCTGTGTGAAGAACATGTTTACCTGATGAACTTGCTGCTCCATGTGGAAGGCTCAACCCCTGGGACTCCTGGCTAGTGTTCTGTGCCTGGAAGCTGCCTAATTACCATCCCCCGACAGCTTCTGGCTTGGTTCATTCTATAAAACTGAAATCCAGACTGTTGGGTTGGGGTGGACAAAAGAAATTAAGATGTAAAATAGACGAATGTTGCCAATGTCAGTTTGGTTAGGGTCAACTGTGTTTATCTGAACTCATTAGACTGAGAGCCAGGAACAGTGATTTTCTTCCAATTCTTCCATGAGTTAAGATGTGATATTGATAAAATCATTTTCCTAAATATCAAGTTTTATATTGTAGAAGTGTAGAATTGTCTTCTGGACTAAATAATCTCTAATATACTTATAATAATCACAAACATCTGATATTTTAGGGTTTCACAATTTTACCATGGAAAACAAGGACACTGTGCTTATCGTCTTTCTTCCATTTGTGCTACAAGTGCTTTTTAAATTGTTTCTCCCTGTACCTGCAGATTGTATTGCTGTGCTCACTCATGTCTACATAATTTATTTTCTAGTGACATAGAGAACCATATACTCCACAATTTTATCTCTCACCTCAAACTTCAAATGTATATGTTGAGAAGTTAGTCTCTAATTCTTCATCATTCAAGCTTTCCTTATCAATGATTCCTAACTCTCTTTTGGATCAGAAAGGTCAGGACAGACACAGTCCTCCTGGAGGCCATTGCCACAATTAATAAGAATAAACACAACTTGGGGATTACAATATGTCATGTCTTTCCTCTAAAATATATTAACATATTGAATCTGCACAGTAATTTATGAGATAGTATATTTTCCCCATTTTTCAGAGGAGACATCAGAGACACAGAGAGTTTATGTGCATAAGTGAAGATTGCATAGATGGTAAGAGGCTGAGCTGGGATTCAAAGTTCAGCATCTCCAGCATCTGTCCTTCTAAACACTATGCTGTGCTACTTTGCTGATGAAGAGAGGAGCATCCTTATCAATAACTTCTAACAGGCACATGACACATACCAACCATTCTTCTCTGCCTCTCCTGCTCTCTTGTCTGAAGCTTTTTTTTTCATCATCAATGAAATTTCTATGCTGTCAAATTATTTGTTTGATTTCTGAAAACAAAATCTATCTTCTCAAAAAGAAGCTCAGTGAAGCAAACCTTAAATTCTAAAGGTAATGCCTGCCAATTAGCAATGTGACATTTACCAAGTCACTCTCCCTCTGTGAGTCTCAGTTTTGCTTCTCTATGGACTCTAAGTTGCTACAGTCTGGTGATCTTTTATGATGATGTGAACAAAAAAATTTGACTTTTCACATTTAACAAGAAGGGTTTGCTGTTAACAGTTTATGAAATTATTTGCTATGAATGTTTATAATTTTCAGATAAATAACTAAATTTAGTTATATAGTGAGAAGCTTTAAAATGAGGTAAGTTTTAAACATGTACAGACCCTTGATGATAGCTTGGTATACTCATATAAATTATTTAACAGTTTTTCCTTAATTGGTGAAAGAATGAATGAAGGTGTTGATTGAATTAATGAAATAAGCATTGCCAAATTTAATAAAATCTCTGATCCTTATAACTTCATTAATATGGTTTTCTAAATAAGATCAGCCCAAAAGTTCTTGGCATTGCACCCCAAGCAGGCAAGATTTTATCAAAGAGTCTTCTTGATACTGACTTCATTTTTCCCATCTATAGCTCTCAAGCATTTTTTTTTTAATCAGGTCATGGAGATTTGGGGAAACAGAGTTCTCATTGCCCCCTAGATCACATAATATATAAGCCATCCTTTTTATCAATGGATTCAAACAGAATGACTCAGTACATGCTCCCTTCACCTAGAGAAGGACCTCCATTATAGCAGTTATCCTGCTTCATTATGATTATTTATCTCTTAAACCCTCTAGACCATAAGCACTTTGATATCAGAGACTGTGTCTTATTTCTCCCTCACTTTCCATTCCTTCTCTCATGCCTGGTCTATGTTAATCATGAGAGAAATGTTGCTTGACCTTCATAACAAATGAGGTAATAAAGATTATAAAATAATAAATGCAAATACACCCCATTCGATAATTATAAGTCATACTCCCCATTCGATAATTATAAGTCATATACTTTGGAAGCTGTAAAAGTTCTGTAGAGACTATGTTTTTGGAAACATCTGCTGGGATATCACAAGGAGGCATTTCAGCCTAACATCTCTGCTTCATGATATCTCTCTTCTGCATTTGCTCCTAAGAGTATCTTTCTTCAAGTAGCTCTCAGCTATCAGAAAGTCAAGTACTTCAAACATTACATGGATCCTGGAGTTGCCTAAAAAGATCTTGGGCAGATCCCTTCAGTGCCCCATATACAATTATCTAAACTGGATTTTCACCTTTTCTTCCAAGGTTCTGTTGCACATCTTATTTCCTCTGTTTCCATTGCTACCATCTTAGAGTAGAATTCAAATTACTAAAAACCTGGGCCCTCTATTCTTTTCAAATATAACTGACTTTTTACAGTAAACAATAGACTTTGCTTCACATTATATGATACTAAGTAATATAATTCATATTTTGACTGCAAGATATTTGCAAAGAAATTGTGAAAACTAATTTGGACACAGATAAGAATAAAATGTTTCTGTAATATATCAAATAAAAGTTGACCAGATGGTAGTAATAACAATACTGCAAGACACTGTGAAATAAGAGCCTTAAGAGAGAAACAGAAACCTAGGGGTGTTCAGATTTCTCCAGTCCCACCATCTCCTGAACAAGCCTTCTTGAATAATTGCTATAGTCTGAATATTTGTGTCCCACCCAAATTCATATATTGAAACTTATTCCACAATGTGATGGTATTTGGAGGTGGAGCCTTTGGGGAGCAATTAGGTCATGAGGGCAGAGCCCTCATGAATAGGTTTAGAGCCCTTATAAAAGAAACACCAGAGACCTCTCTTGTCCTTTCTGCCATGTGAGGTCACAGCAAAAAGACAGCAGTTTATGAGCCAGGAAGCTGGCTCTCACCAGACACTGACAAATAAATGATTATTGCTTATAAGTCACCCAGTCTATGGTATTTCCTGTTACAGCAGGAGACTAAGGCAGAAAATTGTTATGGAGAAATACAGGTGCTACTGTAACAGATACCTAAACATGTAGAAGCAGCTTTAGAACTGGGAAATGGGTAAAGGCTAAAAGAGTTTGGAGGTGTATGCTAGAAACAGTCCATATTGCTGTGAACGGTCCATATTGCTATGAACGTTCATTAAGGGCAATTCTAGTGAGGTCTTAGAAAGAAAAGAGGGGAGCTGTAGAGAAAGTCTCAATCTTCTTAGAGATACATAAGTAATCTGGAACAGAATGTGGGCAGATATATGGATGGTAAAGCCCATTCTGATGAGGTCTCAGATGGAAATGATGAACATGTTATTGGACACTAGAGGAAAGGCCATCCTTATTATAAATTGGCAAAGATCTTGAATGAATTGTGTCTGTGTCCTAGTGCTTTGTGGAAGGTTGAAATTGCAAGTGATAAAATTGGATATTTGGCCAAGGAAATCTCTAAGCAAAGTGTTGTTGGAGCAGCCTGGTTCCTCCTGATGGCTTAGAATAAAATTCCAGAAGAGAAAATCAGTTAAAGATTGAATTGTTAAACAAGAAAGAAGTAGAACTTAAAGATTTAGAAATAAGTAAAGAAGGAAGAAATAAAATTATCTTTGCAGATAACATGGTCATATATATGTAGAAAACCCTAACCAAAAGTACCTTTTAGAACTAAAATGTGAATTCAGGCAAGGTGAAGGGTACAAAGTCAACATACTGAACTCATTCATGTTTCTATACATAAACAATTAACTATCTGAAGATAAAATTAATGAAACAATCCCACTCAAAGTAACAACACAAATAAGAAAACAATTAGGAATAAACTTAACCAAAGAGATGAAAAATTTGCACACTGAAAATATAAAGTGTTGATGAAGAAAATTAAAGAAGGCACATAGATAAGTAGAAAGACATCCCATATTCAAAGATTTTAAGATTTAATACTGTTAAAATGTTTCTTCTCATTTTGGGAATAACTTGATGGTATCCCACAGGTCCTTTAGGCTCTGTTCACTTTTCCTCATTTATTTTTTTTCTTACTTTCGTCCAGACTGGATAAATTCAATGACCTTATTTTCAAGTTTACTCTTTCTGTCTTTTGTCTGCTCATATCGCTACTGAATTCATCTAATAAATTTTCATTTTAGTTATTATACTTCCCAGTTACAGGATTTCTGTTCTGTTCCTTAATATAATTTCCAACTCTTTAACACTTGCATTTTGTTCATACATTATTTACCTGATTTTCTGTAGTTCTTTATCCATGGTACTATTTTGTCTTTTCAGCATATTTAAGATGGTTGTTTTGAAGTATTTTTCTAGTAATTTTGATATCTGAGTTCATTTGGAGACAATTACTGTTCACTTATCTTGTTCTTTTGAAAGGACCATATTTTCCTGTGTCTTTGTATGGTTTGCATTTTTTGTTAATGTAAAGCTGAACATTTGAATATTATAATGTGATAACTCTGGAAATAATATTCTCATACTTACTCAAGGATTTTCTTTTTAAAAAAATATTGAAGGCTGGGAACTGACTTTTCTCAATTATTTTTGCAGAGACTGTATACCTTTTTGTGCAATGTCAGTGAAGTCTCTGTTCCTTAGTTGTGTTTAGCTAGTATTTTGATAGATATTTTATCGATTTCCAGATGTTCAAACAGACCAGATTCTCTCTTTGTCTTTTACATTTTAACAGTTTGATTATGATGTGTTTTAAGTGTGATCTTTTCAATTTTATGCTACTTGGATTTTGTTGAGATTCTTAAATGTGTAAATTCATCTTTCATCAAGCTGGAGATATTTTCAGGCATTGTTTTTTCAAATATTCTTCCTTAATCCCCTTTTTTTCTCTCTTTTCTCTTCTTGGGCACCCATATGGCCTATGTTGATATAATTGATGGTGCCCATAGACTCTGAGCCTTTATTCAATTCTTTGTACTTTTTCATTTCTGTTTCTCAGGCTGACATATTTTAATTAACCTGTACTCAAGTTTGCTGTTGCCTTCGTCTTCAAGGTGAAATCTGCTGCTGAGCCCTTCTATAACATTTTAATTTCTGCAATTTTAATTTCAACTTCATAATAGCACTCTCTTTATATAGTGTCTATCTCTTTATTGGTATTTTCTCTCTGGTGAGTAATAGTTCTCATGTTTTCCTTTAATTCTTATTCATGATTTTGTTTAGGTCTTTGAACATTTTTATAATAGCTGCTTTAACGTCTTTGTCTAGTAAGTCCAATATCTGTGTCTTCTCAGGGATTGTTTCTATTGACAAATTTTATTAATCCTCTGCATGGATCACATTTTACTCTTCGTAGCTTTCCTAAATTTTTGTTTAAAACCAGACATTTTTAATAATATAATATGTCAATCCTGGAAATTAGATCCTCAGATTTTATTGTTTTTGCTATTTGTTTTTCTTTTGGCCGTTTGTTTAGTAATTTTCCTGGACTAATTTTCTAAAATTTTATTGTTTCTTGTGTGCAATTATCTGCTTGGATTGCATTTTGGTCAGTTACTGATAGGGAAGATATTCTTTAAATAACCTTAAATATATTAGACAAATAATTTTCACAGCCCATCTGTGTGTTGTGATACCACTTAAAACTTCTGTCAGGTATCACTGTCTTAGTCTTCACTTCCTGTTTTTACAGAGATTTAAGGTCAGCTAGAGGTAAGAGATTAGGACCTCCTTTAGTCATTCTTGGACGTATGCACAACTCTGGATATGTACATGGCTTTACAGGGCATTAAAAATTGTATATTTTGGGAGATGGGTTAAACATGTAATAACTGATGTGAAACCAAACAAAATAAAATTTTACATTCCTCCCTTTGACTACTTGGTCTTCCCTTTATAAACATAATCCATGAAAACAAGACAGGAGACACTGAAGCATAAGAGTGTGACTGAGCATCAGAGGACAGGGAAGTGGCTTGAAGAAATAATATGACATATAAAGCAAAGCTGAGTTTCCTCTGAAAAAGTTGCTTTAGGGCACAAATTTCTCTCTCAGTACGACATTTTATTTTCCAATTGATTCTGCATGTGTTCTGCCTCTAACTACTAACATGTTGACTCTAACAAATATACTAAACCTTGGGGGCATAAGTGATAATATAAATGGATAAATAGTTGATGGTAAATCTAATCAATTGTTCCCTAGATACACATAGAGGATACTTCCTGAAAAGATTCATTGTAGCGACTTCTCTGGAGGTCAGTTGTTTAGAATGTGCACTTCCAATGAAGGGGGTTCAGGTTTAATTCCTGGTCAGGGAACTAAGATCCCACATGCTGAGCGGCCAAAAATTTTTTTTTTAAAGTCATTAAAAAGAAAGATTCTTTGTAGCTGTATGCAAAGCTAGAATAAAGCTAGCATTGTCTACATCTTAAACTCAACACATGTTGTCCATTCAAATAGTGTTTTTTCTGCAATACTTCTTTTACTTCTCTTTAAAGTCACCTAATCTATATGTTACTTACTCATTTGCATTTAATCATGGAAGCAATATTTACTGAGGTTTCTTTCAATCCTCTGTTTTTGAAACTTTTGTAATTACCTTGAAAATAAAATTTTATTACTGTTTAATAAAGTTTGGTTATATTTAATATAGAGGACATAAAATGTTAATAATAAACCTGATATAAATTTCACTTCAGGATCTAGAATGAATAACAAATTTGAAAGAAAATAAGATGAAATAAAGATTCATTTATTATCAGAACTAATAGATGTTCAATGATAAAACTTAGGGAAGATAATTGACCCTAAATCTATTTATGATCATATCTTTCATATAGAAGTAAATGTTTCCTAGGATGTTCATGCATCTTCTTAACTGTTTAGAATTTCTAAACTTTCACAGTATTGCTATTAAAATATGTATATTTAGAATTATAAATTCCCAAGGTAATGAAACTAATCAGTAATAAAGCCAAGGTGCAAACAGGATTCTCCTGACCCCTTGACCAGTGCTCATTCATTTGTTTCCTTCTGTTCTCAAGGGAAATTTATTTACTTTTGCCCTCTTTAGAGAAGACTACTCTGCTACACATTCTTACTCAATATTTTTCCTACAAATCCTCACTTCTTCAATGTCTTGCTAACAAAGGGAAAAAATATGTTGTTTTATTCTAATATGAAAATTACCAGTTACTTAGTGTATTAGCTTCCCCAAGAACATGACATTCAAATAGGACACATATTTTTCCTTTAGGGATAATCTCTAACCCCCAAGTAGAGGCCCCTGTGACAACTTTCTGTGACATTCCCAGTGCCAAAAAATTAACAAGTGATCTACTACCAGGTTTGAAACATCACACTTATTCATGAATAATGCAGTATATAAACCAGTACTCAGTCAACAACTTTCAGAGTATTTTCACATGAATTATCCCATTTACTTTTTTTTTTTTTTTTTTTTTTTGCGGTACGCAGGCCTCTCACTGTTGTGGCCTCTCCCATTGCAGAGCACAGGCTCCGGATGCACAGGCTCAGCAGCCATGGCTCACGGGTCTAGCCCCTCTGCGGCATGTGGGATCTTCCCTGACTGGGGCACGAATCCGTGTCCCCTGCATCAGCAGGTGGACTCTCAACCACTGTGCCACCAGGGAAGCCCTCCCATTTACTTTTATATCAAAGAACATCACATATTCTGGCCTGATAAACTGACAGAGACAAGGACTATGAGAGAAACCAGGTGGAATCAATGACCATGTTCCAGATTAGTCCTAAAATAGGTAAAGCAGTTTGTCATTACTGCTCAAGTTTTTACTTACCAAAACTAAGTTGACACAAACCTATTGTTTTGCATACATTCAAGTGAAGAACCCATCACATTGTTCAGAATATATTGTTGGCATATGTGACTGTCTAAAGGTCACTGTTGACCACCTTTATCTTCTGGCATACACTCCAAAATTATCAAGTTTCTACTGATAACTTTGACATGTATAACTCACCAATGAAATAAGCCTACCTTTAATATATCTTTGTATAAAACTACACTTCAACTCATCCACAATGCCACACTAAAAAAATAAAATAAAATAAAAAATGAAATGAATCCTTTTCTTCATTTCATCCATTTTTTTCTTTTGCATCCAAACTGGAAGAGTTGTATATATAATATATTCATTGAATATATTATATAGAATTTTGAGCTAGAAGAAGTCAGTTATAATTATTTTAAATTATAATACCAAATCTCCAAATATTGTAAGGATATATGTAATGAATTTGAATTGACATATTTAAGACAGTCTCTGTGAAGAATAATATACACCTTAAGAGATAGAAACTTACAGTATGATTCTTAACTGGAAGTGAATATCAAAATCATATGTGATTTTTTTTTGAGACATATACATGCCTGCTATGCTTTTTAACATCAACCTAAGCTGACTGGTACAGATAATCTTTTTTTTTTCAAAAGTTTCCCATGTAAATCTGATACACATCTCCAAATGAATATGGTTGGTTACTCAATTTCTATTACAATAGTGACAAGTGAAAAGCTGCCTTAGTTTAGGTAAATAACGGAAACCACTGAAATAAGCATTCATGCAAAATGCAAGTGTCTCAGTCAATAATGCTTATTTTTTAATCAAATCACAGTTAGTTATGGGTCATTCAGTAAATAATACCTTTTCATGTGGTGGCTTCTAGTGTCTCCAGTTTTGTCACTTAGTACTATATATGTACCCTTCAGAGAAGAAAGGGTAGATATGATTTTAATCACTTAATTTCAGAAGAATATTTTTTTAATAAGAACAAGTCACATTGTGTCTACCAAATGGAAGAGAGGCAAGAAATATCAATTAGGAATAATCCAAGGAGAAAATGATAAACTTTGATATTGGTGATGTTTAGTAACGTACTGGATAACCAATAAAAACTTGGGAGATACATGGACTTCTGAAATGTTATTCTTTACATTATGTGATCCTTACTATTCTTACCTCTAAATATTTCTGACTATAGAAATTAAATAGAACAATATATTTAATATTATAAAATAATCTCATATACTAGTCTGATCCTATGTGTCTTCTACTTGACAATGAAAACAAAGAAATAACCTACTTCTTTAAAAGGTCTAAGGCACTTGTTTAATTAGTTTAACCCTTTTAAGCCATCCATTTAATGAAATTAAGATAGGTCAAAAAATTTTTTTTTGTATTGAAATATAGTTGATTTACAATGTTTTAGGTGTAAATCAAATAGATTTTTCATTATACCAAATAACTGTTCTACATGGTCTTCTACCCAACAAATATTAACAGAGTTCATTGTTCCATGTGTTGCAAAAAGAAAAACACTTCATAACGGGAAATTGCATTTGTCAAAAAATTTACACTTTGGAAACAGGTAAGAATTTATTTCCCCTGCTCAATATTTGGCCCATTTCCTTCTCTGTAGGTAAGCTCTGATTTCTACCTTTAAACCTAGGGTATAATTCAGTGCCAAGGAAGTAATCTCTGACCTTTGGTTAGCAACCTGTGAAATACACAAGTCTAGGGATTAAAAAGAATGTTTCAGGCTTCCCTGGTGGTTGAGAGTCCGCCTGCCGATGCAGGGGACACGGGTTTGTGCTCCAATCTGGGAAGATCCCACATGCCATGGAGCGGCTGGGCCCATGAGCCATGGTCGCTGAGCTTGCACATCCGGAGCCTGTGCTCCACAATGGGAAAGGCCACAATATTGAGAGGCCCGTGCACCACAAAAAAAAAAAAAAAAAAAAAGAATGTTTCTAGGGCCTCTAGGCTTTGGTGAGTTATTAATAGTTCCATACATTTCTACCTACTTTGTGTTTTTCCAAGGGTGATATGAGGATTACACTACAAAATGCAGCTAAAAACAAATAAATCCAACAAAAACTTAATATATGTGTTAAAGTTGACCCTGTGAAATTATTTATGAATATGTGGTAAGGCTAATACAGAAGTTTATTGATCAATATTTGTTGAAAGAGTAAATACACACAAGAAGATTAATTTGATTGAACCTTCCTGCAACTTATGTAAGGATACTAGACTTATGAGATTCAACGTAGTGAGGAACTAGGATATATATTTTCACTGGGTAAGTGATGCAATATTTTTCATACTCATTCTTGTTTTAACTTTCTGAGAAAGAGCTACTTTTTGGGTTTTTTTTGCCATGCCATGCAGCTTGAGGGATCATAGTTCCCCCATGAGGGCCCAGGCAGTGAAAGCACCAAGTCCTGACCACTGGACCACAAGAAATTCCCCTGAAAGACTTACTTTAAACTCTGAGACTTTGCTATTCTCAGTCACACAGAACATAAAATAAATTTTAGAAAGTAGTTGGGGAGGAGACCTTAAAGATGGCAGAGGGGTAAGACGTGGAGATCACCTTCCTCTCCACAAATACATCAGAAATACAACTACATGTGGAACAACTCTTACAAACATCTACTGAATGCTGGCAGAAGACCTCAGACTTCCCAAAAGGCAAGAAACTCCCCACATACCTAGGTAGGGCAAAAGAAAAAAGAGAGACAAAAGTATAGGGACAGGACCTGCATCTCTGGGAGGGAGCTGTGAAGGATGAAAAGTTTCCACACACTAGGAACCCCCTTCACTGACAGAGACAGGGAGTGGTGGGGGGGAAGCTTCAGAGCCACAGAGGACAGTGCAGCAATAGGGGTGCAGAGGGCAAAGTGGAGAGATTCCCGCAGAGGAACGGTGCTTACCTGTACTCAATAGCCTGAGAGGCTTGTCTGCTCACCCGCCAGGGCAGGTGGGGGCTGGGAGCTGAGGCTCCGGATTCAGAGGTCAGATCCCAGGGAGAGGACAGGGGTTGGCTGCATGAACACAGCCTGAAGGGGGCTAGTGCACTACAGTTAGTCAGGAGGGAATCTAGGAAAATGTCTGGAACTGCCTAATAGTCAAGAGACCATTGTTTCGGGGTGTGTGAGGAGAGGGGATTCAGTGTACTGCCTAAATAAGTTTCAGAGATAGGCACAAGCTTTGGCTACCAACACAGATACCAGAGACAGGCATGAAATGCTTAGGCTGCTGCCGCAGCCACCAGGAAGCCTGTGTGCAAGCACAGGTCACTATCCACACCTCCTCTCTCAGGAGACTGTGCAGGCCACCACTGCCAGGGTCCTGTGATCCAGGGACAACTTCCCTGGGAGAACATTGGTGCACCTCAGGCTGTTGCAACATCACGCTGGCCTCTGCTGTTGCACGCTAGCCCCGCCTTCTGTACCCCTCCTTCCTACTGACCTGAGTGAGCCAGAGCCCCCAAATCAGTTGCTACTTTAACCCCGCCCTGTCTGAACGAAGAACAGATGCCCTCAGGCAACCTACATGCAGAGGCGGAGCCAAATCCAAGGTTGAACTCCAGGAGATGTGTGAACAAAGAAGAGAAAGGGAAATTTCTCCCAGCAGCCTCTGGAGCAGCAGATTAAATCTTCACAATCAACTTGATGTACCCTGTATCTCTGGAACACCTGAATAGACAATGAATCATCCCAAAATTGAGGAGCTGGACTTTGGGAGCAACTGTAGACTTGGAGTTAACTTTCTTCATCTAATTTGTTTCTGGATTTATGTTCATCTTGGTTAAATAATTAGACTTTATTATCATTGGTAGATTTGCTAATTGATTTGGTTGCTTGCTTCCTTTTTGTTATATATATATATATATATATAATTTTCCTTTTTCTCTTTTTGTGATTGTGTATGTGTAAGCTTCTTTGTGTCAGTTTGCCTGTTTAACTTTGCTTTTACCATTTGTCCTACGGTTCTGTCTCTCCAGGTTTTTTTTGTTTGTTTGTTTTCTTAGTATACTTTTTGCACTTATTACTGGTGGATTTGTTTTTCAGTTTGGTTGCTCTCCTTTTTCTTTCTTTCTTTATTTTTATTATGTTTTAATTTTTAATATTTTTAATTTTCATTTTAATAACTTTATTTTATCTTATTTTTTCATTCTTTCTTTTTTTTCTCCCTTTTCTTCTAAGCTGTGTGGCTGACAGGGTCTTTGTGCTCTGGCCAGGTGTCAGCCCTGTGCTCTGAGGTGGGAGAGCCAAGTTCAGGACACTGGTCCACCAGTGATCTCCTCGCTCCACATAATATCAAAAGCTCACCCAGAGATCTCCAACTCAATGTTAAGATCCAGCTCCACTCAATGACCAGCAAGCTGCAGTGCTGACCACCCTATGCCAAAAATCTAGCAAGACAGGAACACAACCCCACCCATTAGCAGAGAAGCTGCTGAAAATCATAATAAGGTCACAGACACCCTAAAACACATCACCGGTTGAGGTCCTGCACACCAGAAAGACAAGATCCAGCCTTATCCACCAGAAAACAGGTACCAGTCCCCTCCACCAGGAAGCCTACCCAACCCACTGAACCAACCTTAGCCACTGGTGGCAGGCACCAAAAACAACAGGAACTACAAACATGCAGCCAAACAATTAAAGAGGAAATAGGCAGTCTACCTGTAAAAGAATTCAGAATTATGATAGTAAACATGATCGAAAATCTTGGAAATAGAATGGACAAAATAAAAGAAATGTTTAACAAGGATCTAGAAGAACAAAAGAGCAAACAAACAATGATGAACAATAAAATAAATAAAGTTTAAAATCCTCTAGAAGGAATCAATAGCAGAATAACTGAGGCAGAAGAATGGCTAAGTGACCTGGAAGATAAAACAGTGGAAATAACTACCACAGAGCAGAATAAAGAAAAAAGAATGAAAATAATTGAGGACAGTCTCTGAGACCTCTGGGACAACATTAAATGCACCAACATTCAAATTATAGGGGTCCAAGGAGAAGAAGAGAAAAAAAAAAAAGAGACTGAGACAATATTTGAAGGGATTATAGTTGAAAACTTCCCTAAACTGGAAAAGGAAAGAGTCAATCAAGTCCAATTGAAGCACACAGAGTCCAATACAGGATAAATCCAAGGAAAAACACAACAAGACACATTAAACAAACTATCAAAAATTAAATACAAAGAAGAAATATTAAAAACAGCAAGGGAAAAACAAAAAATAACATACAAGGAAATCCCCATAAGGTAAACAGCTGATCTTTCAGCAGAAACTCTGCAATCCAGAAGGGACTGGCAGGACATATTTAATGTGATGAAAGGGAAAAACATACAACCAAGATTACTCTACCCAGCAAGGATCCCATTCAGATCCGAATGAGAAATTAAAAGCTTTACAGAAAAACAAAAGCTAAGTGAATACAGCACCACAAAACCAGCTTTACAACAAATGCTAAAGGAACTTCTCTAGGCAGGAAATACAAGAGAAGGAAAAGACCTACAATAACAAACCCAAAACAATTCAGAAAATGGTAGCAGGAACGTACACATAGATAACTACTTAAATGTAAATGGATTAAATGCTCCAACCAAAAGACATAGACTGGCTGAATGGATACAAAAACAAAACTCATATATATGCTGTCTACAGTAGACCCACCTAAGACCTAAGGACACATACAGAAAAAGTGAAAGGATGGAAAAAATATACCATGCAAATGGAAGTCAAAATACAGGGAGTAGCAGTTCCCATATCAAACAAAATAGACTTTAAAATAAAGATTATTACAAGAGACAAAGAAGGACACTACATAATGATCAAGGGATCAATATAAGAAGAAGATATAACAATTGTAAATATTTATGCACCCAATATAGGAGCATTTCAATGCATAAGGCAAATGTTAACAGTCCTAAAAGGGGAAATTGACAGTAACACAATATTAATAGGGGTCTTTAACACCCCTTTCGCCAATGGACAGGTCATCCAAAATGAAAATAAATAAGGAAACAGAAGCTTTAAATGACACTTTAAATGAGATGGACTTAATTGTAATCAATATTTATAGGACATTCCAACCCCAAACAACAGAACACACTTTCTTCTCTAGTGCTCATGGAACATTTTCCAGGATAGATCATATCTTGGGTCACAAATTAAACCTTGGTACATTTAAGAAAATTAAAATCTTATCAAGTATCTTTTCTGACCACAACACTATGAGCCTAGATAGCAATTACAGGAAAAAAAAAACTGTAAAAAATACAAACACATGGAGGCTAAGAAATACACTACTAAATACCCAAGAGATCACTGAAGAAATCAAAGAGGAAATTTAAAAATACTTAGAAAAAAATGACAAGGAAAACACAATGATCCAAAACCTTTGGGGTGCAGCAAAAACAGTTTTAAGAGGGAAGTTTACAGCAATACAATCCTACCTCAGGAAATAAGAAATATCACAAATAAGCAACCTAACCTTACACCCAAAGGAATTCGAGAAAGAAGAACAAATAAAACCCTAAGGTTAGCAAAGGAAAAGAAATCATAAAGACTAGAACAGAAATAAATGAAAAAGAAATGAAGGAAACAATAGCAAAGATCTATAAAACTAAAAGCTGGTTCTTTGAGAAGATAAACAAAATTGATAAACCATTACCCAGACTCATCAAGAAAAAAAGGGAGAAGATTCAAATCAATAGACTTAGAAGTGAAATAGGAGAAGTAACACCTGAGATTGCAGAAATACAAAGGATCATGAGAGATTACTACAAGCAACTGTATGGCAGTAAAATGGACAACCTGGAAGAAAAAGACAAATTCCTAGAAAAGCACAACCTTCCAAGACTGAGCCAGGAAGAAATAGAAAATATGAACAGACCAATAACAAGCACTGAAATTGAGACTGTGTTTAAATATCTTCCAACAAACAATAGACCAGGACCAGAGGGCTTCACAGGTGAATTCTATCAAACACTTAGAGAAGAGCTAACACCTATCCTTCTCAAATTGTTCCAAAATATAACAGAGGGAGGATCACTCTCAAACTCATTCTATGAGGCCACTAGCACCCTGATACCAAAACCAGAAAAAGATGTCACAAAGAAAGAAAACTACAGGCCAATATCACTGATGAACATAGATGCAAAAATCTGCAACAAAATACTAGCAAACAGAATCCAACAGAACATTAGTAGGTTCATACACCATGATCAAGTGGGGTTTATCCCAGGAATGCAAGGATTCTTCAATATACACAAATTAATCAGTGTGATAAACCATATTAAAAAACTGAAGGAGGAAAACCATATGATCATCTCAATAGATGCAGAAAAATCTTTTGACAAAATTCAACACCCATTTATGCTAAAAACCCTCCAGAAAGTAGACATAGAGGGACCTTACCGCAACATAATAAAGGCTATACATGACAAAACCACAGCAAACATCTTTTGCAATGGTGAAAACTGAAACCATTTCCACTAAGATCAGGAACAAGACAAGGTTGTCCACTCCCACCACTATTACTCAAAATAATTTTGGCAGTTTTATCCACAGCGATCAGAGAAGAAAAAGGAATAAATCAGAAAAGAAGAAGTAAAGCTGTCACTGTTTGCAAGTGACATGATACTACAACTAGAGAATCCTAAAGATGCTACCAGAAACCTACTAGAGTTGATCAACGAATTTAGTAAAGTAGTAGGATACAAAATTAATGCACAGAAATCTCTGGCATTCCTATACACTAATGATGAAAAATCTGAAAGACAAATTAAGGAAACACTCCCATTTACCATTGCAACAAGAAGAATAAAATACTTAGGAATAAACCTACCTAAGGAGACAAAAGACTTGTATGCAGAAAACTATGACATTGATCAAAGAAATTAAAGATGATACAAATGGATAGGTATACCATATTCTTGGATAGGAAGAATCAACATTGTGAAAATGACTATACTATCTAAAGCAGTCTACAGATTCAATGAAATCCCTAACAAACTACAAACAGCATTTTTCACAGACTAGAACAAAAATTTTACAATTTGTATGGAAACACAAAAGACCCCGAATAACCAAAACAATCTTGAGAAAGAAAAATGGAGCTGAAGGAATTGGTTCCTGGACTTCAGACTATACTACAAAGCTAGAGTAATCAAGACAGTATGTTACTGGCACAAAAACAGAAATATAGACCAATGGAGCAGGATAGAAAGCACAGAGATAAACCCATACACATATAGTCACCTTATTTTTGATAAAGGAGGCAAGAATATACAATGGAGAAAAGACAGCCTCTTCAAAAAGTGGTGCTGGGAAAACTGGGCAGCTACATTTAAAAGAATGAAATTAGAACACTCCCTAACACCATAAACAAAAATAAACTCAAAATGGATTAAAGACCTATTAAGGCCAGACACTACAAAACTCTCAGAGGAAAACATAGGCAGAACACTCTATGACATAAATCACAGCAAGATCCTTTTTGACCCACCTCCTAGAGAAATGGAAATTAAAACAGAAATAAACAAATGGGACCTAGTGCAACTTAAAAGCTTTTGCACAGCCAAGGAAACCATAAACAAGATGAAAAGACAACCCTTAGAATGGGAGAAAATATTTGCAAGTGAAGCAGCTGACAAAGGATTAATCTCCAAAATTTACAAGCAGCTCATGCAGCCCAATATCAAAAAACAAACAACCCAATCCACAAATGGGCAGAAGACCTAAATAGACATTTCTCCAAAGAAGATATACAGATTGCCAACAAACATATGAAAGGATGCTCAACATCCCTAATTATTAGACAAATGCAAATCAAACCTGTAATGAGGTATCACCTCACAGCACTCAGAATGGCCACCATCAAAAATTTAAAAACAATCAATGATGGAGAGGATGTGGAGAAAAGGGAACCCTCTTGCACCATTGGTGGGAATGTAAGCTGATACAGCCACTATGGAGAGCAGTACAGAGGTTCCTTAAAAAACTAAATATTGAACTGTCATACGACCCAGCAATCCTACTACTGGGCATATATCCTGAGAAAACCATAATTCAAAAAGAGTCATGTACCACAATGTTCATTGCAGCTGTATGTACAATAACCAGGACATGGGAGCAACTTAAGTGTCCATCAACAGATGAATGGATAAAGAAGATGTGGCACACATATATACAGTGGAATATTACTCAGCCATAAAAGAAATGAAATTGAGTTTTTTTGTAGTGTGGTGGATGGACTTAGAGTCTGTCATACAGAGTGAAGTAAGTCAGAAAGAGAAAAACAAATACTGTATGCTAATGCATATATATGGAACCAAAAAAAAAGGGGTTCTGATGAACCTAAGGGCAGGACAGGAATAAAGACACAGACGTAGAGAATGCCTTTGAGGACATGGGGAGGGGAAGGGTAAGTTGGGACAAATGAGAGAGTGGTATGGACATATATACACTACCAAATATAAAATAGATAGCTAGTGGGAAGCAGTCACATAGCACAGGGTGATCCACCTGGTGCTTTGTGACCACCTAGAGAGGTGGGATACAGAAGATGGGAGGGAGACACAAGACGGAGGAGATATGGGGATATATATCTTTATATATAGCTGGTTCACTTTGTTATATAGCAGAAACCAACACACCATTGTAAAGCAATTATGCTCCAATAAAGATGTTAAGAAAAATAAAAAGTAGTTGGGGACAATTATTTGTAATCTGGAGCTAATCACAGATATTTAGCTAAAATATCTTTACAGAAAGTCAAAGATTAAAGATATGTAAAACAAAATGAGGCCTATTATCAGTCCAAATCTAGGGTGTAGACATCTTAAAATAACAGATAACTAACCAAATTTTAAATACATAATGTTAAAGGAAGAGTTTAAACCAATCACAAAGAGGCAGGCCTGTGTAAATAAATGCCACAAATTGAAGTTTAAGAATCAGTGAAGTGGGCTTCCCTGGTGTTGCAGTGGTTGAGAGTCCGCCTGCCGATGCAGGGGAGACAGGTTCGTGCCCCGGTCCAGGAGGATCCCACATGCTGTGGAGCAGCTGGGTCCCTGAGCCATGGCCGCTGGGCCTGCGTGTCTGGAGCCTGTGCTCTGCAATGGGAGAGGCCACAACAGTGAGAGGCCTGTGTATCGAAAAAGAAAAAAAATCAGTGAAGTTCAAGAATAAAGCTGTTATCAAGGGGAAATACAGTATGCTACAAAGAGATATTCTGAAGTAAGCAGTTCTGAAATAGAAACATACATGTTTAAAGATGTCAATGTCAGGAAAGATGTGGGCTCCTTAAATTCCAATTTGCCTATTTATATTGGTAAACTCAGTTATGTTTGTGGTTTCAATTATTGTTTATACGTATTAATTCAATTTCTTTGATAGATATAGGCCTATTCAGATAGTCTATTTTTTCTTGTGTGACTTTTGGCAAATTGTGCCTTCAAGGAATTAGTCCATATCATCTAGGTTATAAAATGTGTGTTCTCTCTCTTTCTTAGCTTCTCCTTCAGTTATTCTTACAAGGCCTCTTGGTTTCTAAATCCATCTGCTATTATAAATTGTTATATTTATATAGACTTTAAGTCAACTCTAAATTCTTCTTACTATGCAATAATGTGTGTGAAAAAATAAAAATATTTTTATATTTAATTATACTTACTTATAATTTATAAATATGTATGAGTATACATACAATTATTGATTGGTAGATTATTTATACTGAGGAAAAAAGTGTGTGAAAAGAGGAGTTGCCTCTTCTCTGCGCAACAAGGTGGTCATTGCGGTGGGGAAATGAATATAAGGGGTATAATAAAATTGAAGTGGAGACCACAAGAATAAACACAAAAACACTTCATAGGATGATATTCAAAATGAAGCTAGCCAATATGTTTTGAGGAAATGTGGCTTGACTCAGACATGAAGAAACTCATAGATGAGTAAAAATTAGAATTCTTAGATTAAAATATAAATGTGGAGATGAGGGTGGTCAAGATGGCAGAGTAGAAAGACCCTGAGCTCACCTACCCCCATGAACACAGCAAAACTAGAACTACATATAGAAAGTTACACTCACTAAGAATGATTTGAAGACTGGTGGAATAGCTCTTCTATAATGAAGACTATAAAGAAAGAACCACACAGAGCCTGGTCAGATGGGAGGAGAAGCATTCTTGCTGGGACCCACACCCCTAGAAGGGGAGGGAGATATCACAGGCTCAGGGATCCTCCTTAAGGAGAGAGGAATTTGAGCCCCATATTAGGCACTCCAGCCCTTGGATTTGACACTGGGAAGGTGAGACCTCTTAGTTGATTTGAAAATCAGTTGAGCTATTGGAGGTTGTATAAAACTGAGACTCTGCTCTTGAACAGCATAAGCACAGACTTGCTTGCTCCCATTCCCAGTACAGAGGCAGCAGATTGAAAATTGCCTGTTGTTCTGACAGGCCTGCCAGAACCACTCCAGTGCCCCCCAGCCCACACCTGACTCCTACTCCAGCCCTTCCTGCTCCAACACTGCTCCTTGCTAAGGTGGAGACCACCATTGCCAACACATGTCTGTGTACAGGGTGAGGAGCAGAGCCAACTTAGGTCCAGTCCTGACTCTAGCCATGGCAGAGTTCACCATCACTATTGCATGTAAACTTGCACATAATTCTGGAGAAAACAAACAAACAAACAAAACAAATAGATTAGAAATGCAACTCAAATGCCTTGGGCTCCAACCCCGCCTTTAACCAAGGTGCATGCAGCACACTGGAGAAAAAGTGTAGCCAGTTCAGAAGTGCAGCCCCAAGCCCCTGGACTCTTGAAATTCCCTGAACAAATCTGCCATCACTCCAGGGAGAAACCTTACACCTTCAGGACTCCTGCTCCAGCCACTTGGGCCCCAGCCCCATCTTGATAGAGTGGTGATAGGCATTGAGCCTAAGAGAGACCCTGGCTGGTACCTGGCTCTTGCTCTATCTCCTCCCACTACACCCCTAACTCCCACTTAGGCAAAGGCTGCCAGTGCACACCAAGAAAACATGCAACCAGTGCTCACTTCAGATCCAGCTCTCCCATCAAAGTCACTGAGCACACAGATTGCATAGGGATGCCTCCATGCAAGGACATGTCTTTTAGACAAAGATAGGTAACTATTTCACCTAATTTCATAGAGACACACAAAAAAAGTAAAGAAAAAAAAAGAGAGAGATGACAGAGGAATATGTTTCAAATGAAAGAACACAAAAAAAGAGAAATAAGAAACCTAATGAAACAAAGATAAATAATTTAACAGACAAAGATTTCAAAGCAATAGTAATAAAAAATGTTAACTGAACTTAGGAATAGAATAGATGAAAACAGAGAGAACTTCAACAAAGAACTAGAAAATATAAAAAAGAACGAGTCAGAGCTGAAGAATACAATAACTGGAATGAAAAGTACTCTAGGAAGAATTAACAACAGCTTAGGTGATACAGAAAAATGCATAAGTGAACTGAAAGATACACTAGTGGAAATCATCCAACCAGAACAACAAAAAGAATAAAATTAAATGAGGATAGTTTAAGGGACATCTGAGACATTGTCATGTGTACTAACATGTGCATTATAGGGGTCACAGAAGGAGAAGATAGCAAGAAAGAGGCATAAAATATATTTGATGAAATTATGACTCAAAGCATTCCTAACCAGAAAAGGAAATAAATATGCAGGTTCAGGAAGCACAGGGAGTTCAAAACAAGATGAACCTGAAGAGAACCACACCAAAACATATCATAATTAAAATGGCAAAAGCTAAAGATAAAGAGAATTTTAAAAGCAGCAAGAGAGGAACAAAGATTCACAACAAGGCAACTCCCATAAGGCTCTCAGCTGATTTTTCAGTAGAAACTTTGCAGACCAGAAGGGTGTGACATGATATGTTTAAAGTTCTGAATGGAATAACCTAAAAAAAGTATACTCTACCAGCCAGTTCATCATTCAGAATTGATGAAAATGTTTCCCTGACAAACAAAAACTAAAAGAGTTCATCATCACTGAACCAAACTTACAAGAAATTTTAAAGGAGTTTCTTTCAGTGAAAGAGAAAAGACTTTAACAAAAAATAAGAAAATATAAGGAAGGGGAAAATCTCACTGGTAAAGGCAAATATAAAGGCAGTGGATCAACAACTTAAATAAGCTACTGAAAATGTTAAAAGACAAAAATTGTAATATCAGTAATAACTACAATACACAGTTAAGGCATAGACATGAAAATGTAAAATGTGACATCAAAAACACAAAACGTGTGGGTGAGTGAAAAATTTAGATCTTTCAGAATATGTTTGTATTTAAATTGCTATCAGAGTAAACAAGTAGCTATTGTTATATGTCAATGTATATAAATCCCATGGTAACCACAAATCAAAACCTACAATAGATACGCAAAAGCAAGAAAGAAAGGAACACAAGCATACCACTAAAGAAAATCATAAAACCATAAGGGAATAAACAAAAAGAAGAAAAGAACAGAGAAGAACTACAAAAATAACCATAAAACAAGTAAAAAAATGGCAAGAAGTACATACAAATCAATAATCACTTTAAATGTCAATGAAATAAATGCTCCAAGCAAAAGACATAGGGTGGCTAATTAAATAAAAAACAAGGCTCATCTATACATTACCTACAAGAGACTCATTTCAGAGCTAAAGACACACACAGATGGAAAGTGAAGGGATAGAAAAGGCTATTCCATGCAAATGGAAACAAAAAGAAAGCTGGGGTAGCAATACTCAGATTAGACAAAATATATTTTATAACAAAGTCTATAATAAAATACTAATAAGGACATTATGTAATGATAAAGATATCAATCCAAGAAGAGGTAATAACATTTGTAAACATATATGCATCTATTATAGGAGTGACTAAATATAAAAAAAAATCAAAAGACATAAAGGAAAAAAAATAGACAGTAACACAGTAATAGTAAGAGACTTTAACACTCCACTTACTTCACTAGATAGATCATCCAGACAGAAAATCAGAGACAGTGATCTTAAATGACACATCATACCAGCTGGATTTAATGATATATACAGGACATTCCATCTGCATAGCAGCAGAATGCACATTCTTTTCAAGTGCACATGGAGCTTTCTCCAGGATAGATCACATGCTAGGCCACAATACAAGTTTCAATAAATATAAGAAGACTAAAATTATATCAAGCACTTTTTCTGAACACAATGGTATGAAACTAAAAAATAAATTATGGGAGACAAATGGAAAAGAACCCCAAACACATGGAGAATAAACAGTTTGCAAGTAAAATACCAATGGGTAAATGAAGAAATCAAATAGGAAATCAGAAAATACCATGAGATGGATGAAAATAGAAACACAACTTTCCAAAATCTATGGGACACAGAAATAGCAGTTCTAAAAGGGAAGTTTACAACAACACAGGCCTACCTTAAGAAACAAGAAAAATCGCAGAAAAGCAACCTAACTTTCCACCTAAATGAATTAGAGAAATTATGATAAAAGCCCAAACATAGCTGAGGGAGGAAATGAAAAGATCAGAGTGGAAATAACTAAAATGGTAATCCCCTCCACAAAATAGAAAAGATCAATGAAACTAAGACTTGTTTTTTTGAAAAGATAAACAAAAGTGACAAACCTATAGCCAGGCTCATTAAAAAAAAGAGAGAGAGGGCCCACATGAAAAAAATGAAAAATGGAAGTGGTGAAGTTACAACTGATATCACAAAATATATAAGAAACTCAAAAAACTCAGTATCAAACAAACAAACAATCAGATTTAAAAATGGGCAGATAATCTGAATGGACATTTTTCCAAGGAAGATAGACAGGTGGCCAACAGACACATAAAAATATGCTCAACATCACTAATTATCAAGGAAATGTAAATCAAAACCACAATGAGATATCATCTCATACCTGTCAGAATGGCTATCATCCAAAAAATGAAATAACAAATATTGGTGAGGATGAGGAGAAAATGGAACCCTAGTACACTCTTGGTGAGAATGTGAATTGGTGCAGCTACTATAGAAAACTGTATGGAGGTTCTGCAAAAACCAAAATATAGAACTACCATATGGTCCAGGAATTCCATTTCTTTGTATACATCTGAAGAAAACATAAACACTAATTTGAAAACATATATGTGCACCAATGTTCATAGGGTACTTTATTTACAATAACCAAGATATGAAAGCAACTTAATTGTCCAGAAACAGACGAATGGGTAAGGAAAATTATATACATATATATGTATAAATATATATATATATACACACATATACATACACACATATATATGTGTGTATATATCTATATATGTGTGTATATATCTCTATGTGTGTGTATGTATGTGTGTATATATATATATATATATATATATATATATATACATACATATATCTCAGCCATAGAAAATAATTAAACCTTTGTCATTTGCAGCAACATGGATGGACATGGAGGGTATTATGCTTAGTGAAATAAGTTAGACAGAGAAAGACAAATATGTGTATGTTTTCACTTTTATGTGGTATCTAAAATATATAACAAATGAATGAATATAACAAAACAGAAATAGACTCACAGATACAAACTAGCAGTTACCAGCAGGGAGCAGGTGGAAGGATGACAAGGTAGGTGAAGGGGATTAAGAGATACAAACTATTAAGTATAAAATAAATAAGATACAAGGACAATGCAGGGAATACAGACATTATTTATGATAAATTTTTATGAAGTATAATCTATAAAAACTGAATCCCTAGGCTATACACTTGAACCTGGTATAATCTTGTAAGTCAACTATAATAATTATAAAAAGGAAAATGATGAAAATTAAATAAAAAATACAAATATAGAGATGACTAGAATATGTCCATAGAGTAAGAAGTAGAGTTAGATTGGTAAAACTGAGAAGTCCTTTTCGAGATATGCTTGGGGAAGCAAGGCTTGTGCAGCCAGCAGTAAAATTGAGAAATTATGATGCGTAGCCTAATAGAATGCTCTACTGTTTCACATTCTTCTACTTACAAAATCTTTTCTTAATCTGAAACTTGGCTTCTGGACTTCCCTAATGGAACATAATAGTTTTTAATAAAAAGCATTCAATTGGGTCTCTAATACAAATATTAATTTTCTGAGTTTAGAACAGTTTTCCTATATTTTATCTTATTACATTCTTTTAAAAAATTATAAACCTCTTACTTGCCTTTTGAATAAAATCCATGTTTCCTTATGTGCTATTCAGAATAATTATGATCTTGTTTCTAAGTACATGTTGATCTTTATTTCTAACAAAATCTCTTTATCTCTATTCCAAATATGTCATATATTACATAGTTTCCCATTTCTCTTAGTTTTCCATGTGTGACCTTATCTCCATATTGATGAAGATGTTCCTTCTATCTATCTTATATTTTTATGTAATGTATTCTTTTATCCACTCCATACACCCTTATATATACCAAGGAGGAGTTCTGACATGATTCAAATATTAGAAAAATATTGGGCATTAATAGGAAAGAGTTTTACTGTGAAAGAGAAACATGTTAAACATTGTTGTGTCTGCAGGGCATGCATATTTATTTTAGAATCTAATTCTTTTTTTTTTTAACATCTCTATTGGAATACAATTGCTCTACAATGGTGCATCAGCTCCTGCCCCACAACAAAATAAGTCAGCTACATATATACATACGTTCCCATATCTCCTCCCTCTTGCATCCCCCTCCCTCCCACCCTCCCTATCCCACACCCCCAGGCGGTCACAAAGCAAGGAGCCAGTCTCCCTGTGCCATGTGCTGCCTCCCACTAGCTATCTACCTTACGTTTGGTAGTGCATATATGTCCATGCCTCACTCTAGCTTTGTCACAGCTTACACTTCGCCCTCCCCATATCCTCAAGTCCATTCCCTAGTAGGTCTGTGTCTATTCCTGTCTTACCCCTAGGTTCTTCATGACAATTTTTCCCTAAATTCCATGTATGTGTGTTAGCATATGGTATTTGTCTTTCTTGTTCTGACTTACTTCACTCTGTATGACAGACTCTAGGTCTATGCACCTCATTACAAATAGCTCAATTTCTTTTTATGGCTGAGTAATATTCCATTGTATATATGTGCCACATCTTCTTTATACATTCATTCAATGATGGACACTTAGGTTGCTTCCATCTCCTGGCTATTGTAAATAGAGCTGCAATGAACATTTTGGTACATGACTATTTTTGAATTATGGTTTTCTCAGGGTATATGCCCAGTAGTGGGATTGCTGGGTCATATGGTAGTTCTATTTGTAGTTTTTTAAGGAACCTCCATATTGTTCTCCACAGTGGCTGTATCAATTTACATTTGCACCAACAGTGCAAGAGTGTACCCTTTTCTCCACACCCTCTCCAGCATTTATTGTTTCTAGATTTTTTGATGATGGCCATTCTAACTGGTGTGAGATGATATCTCATTGTAGTTTTGATTTGCATTTCTCAAATTATTAGTGATGTTGAGCATTCTTTCATGTGTTTGTTGGCAGTCTGTATATCTTCTCTGGAGAAATGTCTATTTAGGTCTTCTGCCCATGTTTGGATTGGGTTGTTTGTTTATTTGTTATTAAGCTGCATGAGCTGCTTATAAATTTTGGAGATTAATTCGTTGTCAGTTGGTTCATTTGCAAATATTTTCTCCCATTCTGAGGGTTGTCTTTTGGTTCTGTTTATGGTTTCCTTTGCTGTGCAAAAGTTTTGAAGTTTCATTAGGCCCCATTTGTTTATTTTTGTTTTTATTTCCATTTCTCTAGGAGGTGGGTCAAAAAGGATCTTGCTGTGATTTATGTCAAAGAGTGTCCTGCCTATGTTTTCCTCTAAGAGTTTGATAGTGTCTGGTCTTACATTTAGGTCTTTAAGCCATTTTGAGCTTATTTTTGTGTATGGTGTTAGGGAGTGATCTAATCTCATACTTTTCCATGTAGCTGTCCAGTTTTCCCAGCACCACTTATTGAAGAGACTGTCCTTTCTCCACTGTACATTCCTGCCTCCTTTATGAAAGATAAGGTGACCATATGTGCATAGGTTTATCTCTGGGCTTTCTATCCTGTTCCATTGATCTATCTTTCTGTTTTTGTGCTAGTACCATACTGTCTTGATTACTGTAGATTTGTAGTATAGTCTGAAGTCAGGGAGCCTGATTCCTCCAGCTCCGTTTTTCGTTCTCAAGATCGCTTTGGCTATTTGAGGTCTTTTGTTTTTCCATACAAATTGTGAAATTTTTTGTTCTAGTTCTGTGAAAAATGCCAGTGGTAGTTTGATAGGGATTGCATTGAATCTGTACATTGCTTTGGGTAGTAGAGTCATTTTCACAATGTTGTTTTTCCAATCCAAGAACATGGTATATCTCTCCATCTATTTGTATCATCTTTAATTTCTTTCATCAGTGTCTTATAATTTTCTGCATACAGATCTTTTGTCTCCTTAGATAGGTTTATTCCTAGATATTTTATTCTTTTTGTTGCATTAGTAAATGGGAGTGTTTTCTTGATTTCATTTTCAGATTTTTTATCATTAGAATATAGGAATGCCAGAGATTTATTTGCATTAATTTTGTAACCTGCTACTTTACCAAATTCATTGATTAGCTCTAGTAGTTTTCTGGTATCATCTTTAGGATTCTCTATGTATAGTATCATGTCACCTGCAAACAGACAGCTTTACTTCTTCTTTTCTGATTTGGATTCCTTTCATTTCCTTTTCTTCTCTGATTGCTGTGGCTAAAACTTCCAAAACTATGTTGAATAAGAGTGGTGAGAGTGGGCAACCTTGTCTTCTTCCTGATCTTAGTGGAAATGCTTTCAGTTTTTCACCATTGAGGACGATGTTGGCTGGGGGTTTGTCATATATGGCCTTTATTATGTTGAGGTAAGTTCCCTCTATGCCTACTTTCTGCAGGGTTTTTATCATAAATGGGTGTTGAATTTTGTCAAAAGCTTTCTCTGCATCTATTGAGAAGATCATAGGTTTTTCTCCTTCAATTTGTTAATATGGTGTATCACATTGCTTTATTTGTGTATATTGAAGAATCCTTGCATTCATGGAATAAACCCTGCTTGATAATGGTGTATGATCCTTTAAATATGCTGTTGGATTCTGTTTGCTAGTATTTTGTTGAGGATTTTTGCATCCATGTTCATCAGTGATATTGGCCTGTAGTTTTCTTTCTTTGTGACATCCTTGTCTGGTTTTGGTATCAAGGTGATGGTGGCCTCATAGAAGGAATTTGGGAGTGTTCCTCCCTCTGCTATATTTTTGAAGAGTTTGAGAATGATAGGTGTTTGGTCTTCGCTAAATGTTTGATAGAGTTCGCCTGTGAAGTCGTCTGGTCCTGGGCTTTTGTTTGTTGGAAGATTTTTAACCACAGTTTCAATTTCAGTGCTTGTGATTGGTCTGTTCATATTTTCTATTTCTTCCGGATTCAGTCTTTGCAGGTTGTGCATTTCTAAAGGATTTGTCCGTTTCTTCCAGGTTGTCCATTTTATTGGCATAGAGTTGCTTGTAGTAATCTCTCATGATCTTTTGTATTTCTGCAGTATCAGTTGTTACTTCTCATTTTTCATTTCTAATTCTATTGATATGTCTTCTCTCTTTTTTTCTTGATGAGTCTAGCTAATGGTTTATCAATTTTGTCTATCTTCTCAAAGAACAGCTTTTAGTTTTACTGATCTTTGCTATCATTTCCTTCATTTCTTTTTCATTGATTTCTGATCTGATTTTTATGATTTCTTTCCTTCTGCTAACTTTGGGGGGGGGTTTTGTTCTTCTTTCTCTAATTGCTTTAGGTGCAAGGTTAGGTTGTTTATTCGAGATGTTTCCTGTTTCTTAAGGTAGGATTGTATTGCTATAAACTTCCTTCTTAGAACTGCTTTTAGTGCATCTCATAGAATTTGAGTCATCGTGTCTCCATTGTCATTTGTTTCTAGGTATTTTTTTATTTCCTCTTTGATTTCTTCAGTGATCACTTCCTTATTAAGTAGTGTATTGTTTAGCCTCCATGTGTTTGTATTTTTTACAGATCTTCTCCTGTAATTGATATCTGGTCTCCTAGCATTGTGGTCAGAAAAGATACTTGATACAATTTCAATTTTCTTAAATTTACAAAGGCTTGATTTGTGACCCAAGATATGATCTATCCTGGAGAATGTTCCATGAGCACTTGAGAAAAATGTGTATTCTGTTGTTTTTGGATGGAGTGTCCTATAAATATCAATTAAGTCCATCTTGTTTAATGTATCATTTAAAGCTTGTGTTTCCTTATTTATTTTCATTTTGGATGATCTGTCCATGGGTGAAAGTGGGGTGTTTAAGTCCCCTACTATGAATGTGTTACTGTCGATTTCCCCTTTTATGGCTGTTAGTATTTGCCTAATGTATTGAGGTGCTCCTATGTTGGGTGCATAAATATTTACAATTGTTATATCTTCTTCTTGGATCGATCCCTTGATCATTATGTAGTGTCCTTCTTTGTCTCTTTTAATAGTCCTTATTTTAAAGTCTATTTTGTCTGATATGAGAATTGCTACTCCAGCTTTCTTTTGGCTTCCATTTGCATGGAATATCTTTTTCCATCCCCTTACTTTCAGTCTGTATGTGTCTCTAGGTCTGAAGTGGGTCTCTTGTAGACAGCATATGTAAGGGTCTTGTTTTTGTATCCATTCAGCCAGTCTGTGTCTTTTGGTAGGAGCATTTAGTCCATTTACATTTAAGGTAATTATCGATATGTATGTTCCTATTCCCATTTTCTTAATTGTTTTGGGTTCATTATTGTAGGTCTTTTCCTTCTCTTGTGTTTCTTGCCTAGAGAAGTTCCTTTAGCAGTTGTTGTAGAGCTGGTTTGGTGGTGCTGAACTCTCTTAGCTTTTGCTTGTCTCTAAAGATTTTAATTTCTCCATCAAATCTGAACGAGATCCTTGTGGGGTAGAGTAATCTTGGTTGCAGGATTTTCTCCTTCATCACATTAAATATGTCCTGCCAGTCCCTTCTGGTTTGCAGAGTTTCTGCTGAAAGATGAGCTGTTAACCTTATGGGATTCCCTTGTGTGTTATTTGTTGTTTCTCCCTTGCAGCTTTTAATATGTTTTCTTTGTATTTAAATTTTGACAGTTTGATTAATATGTGTCTTGGCATATTTCTCCTTGGATTTATCCTGTATGGGACTCTCTGGGCTTCCTGGACTTGACTGAGTATTTCCTTTCCCATATTAGGGAAGTTTTCAACTATAATATCTTCAAATATTGTCTCAGTCCCTTTCTTTTCTTCTTCTGGAACCCCTATAATTTGAATGTTGGTGTGTTTAGTGTTGTCCCAGAGGTCTCTGAGACAGTCCTCAGTTCTTTTCAGTCTTTTTTTCTTTATTCTGCTCTGCAGTAGTTATTTCCACTATTTTATCTTCCAGGTCACTTATCTGTTCTTCTGCCTCAGTTATTCTGCTATTGATCCCATCTAGAGTATTTTTCATTTCATTTATTGTGTTGTTCATTGTTATTTGTTTCATCTTTAGTTCTTCTAGGTCCTTGTTAAATGTTTCTTGCATTTTGTCTATTCTATCTCCAAGATTTTGGATCATTTTTACTATCATTATTCTGAATTCTTTTTCAGGTAGACTGCCTATTTCCTCTTCATTTGTTAGGTCTGGTGGGTTTTTATCTTGCTCCTTCATCTGCTCTGTGTCTTTCTGTCTCCTCATTTTGCTTATCTTACTGTGTTTGGGGTCTCCTTTTTGCAGGCTGTGGGTTCGTATTTCCCGTTGTTTTTGATGTCTGTCCCCAGTGGCTAAGGTTGGTTCATTGGGTTGTGTAGGCTTCCTGGTGGAGGAGACTAGTGCCTGTTTTCTATTGGATGAGGCTGGATCTTGTCTTTCTGGTGGGCAGGTCCACATCGGATGATGTGTTTTTGGGTGTCTGTGGACTTATTATTATTTTAGGCAGCCTCTCTGCTAATGGGTGAAGTTGTGTTCCTGTCTTGCTAGTTGTTTGGCATAGGATGTCCAGCACTGTAGCTTGCTCATTGTTGAGTGGAGCTGGGTGCTGGTGTTGAGATGGAGATCTCTTGGAGATTTTCACCATTTGATATTTTGTGGAGCTGGGAGGTCTCTTGTGGACCAGTGTCCTGAAGTTGGCTCTTCCACCTCAGAGGCACAGCACTGACTCCTGGCTGCAGCACCAAGAGCCTTTCATCCACACGGCCAGACACGTGGTGGGTCCCCTGCCCCCTGGGAGGTCCGAGGTCCTCTGCCAGTGCCCAGCAGGTGCTCTGTAGGCGTTGTTCCACGTGTAGATATACCTCCAGTGTATCCATGAGGAGGAAGGTGATCCCCGCTTCTCACTCCTCCGCCATCTTCCTGGAAGCTCTAGAATCTAGTTCTTAAACTCCTTCTTTCTAAAATTATGTTGTCTTATTTGCATTCTCTTTCTAGGAACTATAAGAGTGCTGTGGCAAGATGGGCTTGGTGAAACCTCAGTCTCACTGGAAAACGTATCCTATTTTGGGAGCCACACTGGGTCCATAAGAATGAAGGATCTATTCTGGGAACTTAAGTGTGCCTTTGTCTAGACCTAAGGGGAATTCTCCTTTCACATTGACTCAGTGTATTTTCTCTGTTCTGAGGAACCACTCTTATGCCAGTAGCTGATGTCTCCTGAGGGCAAGTAAAGTGAATTTATTCCATGGCATTTGTCACTATTACAATTACAAAAGTGACATCTCCACCCACACCACCACTAGTCTCCCACCTGAGAAGATAATTTTCTTGAGGGCTTTTTCATTTTTAGCAATGTTTTAGTGCATAGCACAATGCCTTTTATGTAGCAGAAATTCAAAAATTACTTGTTGAATATGTGAAGCACACAGAGAGATGATAAATAAAAGCTTACAAATCCTTGATAAGCTCCCCATGATCACAAAGATTCATAGAGCAAAGTCATAGGCATTGTTTAGGAATTTGGGAAACTATTTAACTATTTTAAGCAGTAAAATGACAATGAAATTTCCACATGCATATGCCCTTTCTGGCTACAAAATGGATAATAAATTTTCATGATATGGAATTGGATGGTGAGACCAGTAATACAGTTATTACTCTATATAAAAGTGGTCTCAATGGAGAAGGAGGGAAGTGGACACATTCAAAATAGTTCTATGAGACATAATTAATAGGTCTTTGTTATGAGTTATGTGTGAGCAGGGAGGGAAAAAGAAGTTTCAAGGATAATTCAGCTTTTCACTTTGGACATTTGTATGAATGTTTGTGCTGATTATGAAAATAGAGAGGAGAAGAGAGGCTTGGAAAAAGCATGAATTCAGTTTGCGGACTCTTCTTTTGAAGTATTCTTGAAATTTCTGAATGAAATATTTTATCAGGTTGTATATAATATATGACTTTTTAGGTCAGAAAGATGTTTGTGCAGGGACTAATGTTTAGAAGTTATCAGTGTTGAATAATCTGCACCATAGGCATAGATAAGGTGACCTAGGGAGAAAAACAAATAATCCTAGAAATGAGGCTTAGAAATTCCATTATTCACCATCATGGTAGAGAATAATGAAACACAGACTGAGAAAGTTCCTCCAGAGCAGGAGAAAGAGGCTCCAATGTCATGGAAGAAAAAGAAAGAAAATTTTAAGAAATGGATAATAAGATATATTTGAGGTGCTTCTGGGGTTTAGCAACATATAGTTAAGTGGTGGCTTTAGCAAGAGTACTTGTGTTCGTCTTGCCTGGGTCCAAAAGGGAATGATGGTAGATTGAGTAAGGAATAAAAGATAGGAGGTGAAAAAATGAAAACTAAGTGAAGAAAACCATTTTTTGGAAAAGTTTGTCTTTGAAGGGAGGGGAAAAGACATTACAACCCCCAACCCCATTCCCCACCAAAATAAAGATGAGCTGAGAAAGTTGTGTGTGTTTCTTTGGTTGTTTCAATGTTTGCCTGCTTACACTCCTTGGTTTTAAGATGGGAGAGACTTGAACATGTTTAAATTTTTCTGGTTAGCAACTTTTTGTGAAAGAAACAAGATGGAAGACATCTCAGAGAACACAACTGTCAATCTTTAGGTACTTTATAGGCTCAGACACAAAGTCCGTACAGAGATCCCTAAACAAACGTTTGTTGATATGAATTCGTGCAACACCAACCAGCTGTTACAAATCTGTCTGGACTGTGAGCCCAAGGACACTCGTACTTCTCTTTGTTTTTCTCCCCACTATGTTAACATCAGTGGATGGAACTCAGTCAATTTTGACCAGTCACATCCATCTTCTGCTCATTTCTCATTGCTTAGCACAGTTCCTGGCAGAGAAGACACTCCCTTTAACTATTTGTTGGATAAATAGTTAGATGAATAAGTAAGTAAGGGAAATAAATCCAATAATGCAGGCCCTCAAGAAGCCTCTGATAGGTGTTTTATTAATTCTACAATGTCAGAGAGTATGAAGGCCATGAGATTGATGTTTTATATATGTTTTATTCACCTGGAAATTTCTGTATTCTTTGAAGAGGACCATATAGATAACAGAATCATACATTTCCCCTTCTGTGTCTTGTCAGTCTATTTGATCTGATACAGGTCTAATGGCTTTGATTACCCTAATGGTTACTTATTTTAGGTTTTTTACATTTTTTCCTCTACTTGGTTTGCTTTCATGCAGGTACCTGTGAGCAAGGACATTCACACACAGCATTAATTTGTGTTACTAACTTTAAATTAAAAAATGTATGTATTTCAGATGAACTTAATCCCATTTTCTTTTGATTCTTTTTTTTTTTTTTTTTTTTCCGGTACACAGGCCTCTCACTGTTGTAACCTCTCCCGTTGCGGAGCACAGGCTCCAGATGCGTAGGCTCAGTTGCCATGGCTCACTGACCCAGCCGCTCCGCGGCATCTGGGATCTTCCCAGACCGGGGCACGAACCCCTGTCCCCTGCATCGGCAGGCAGACTCTCAACCACTGTGCCACCAGGGAAGCCCTGATTTTTTTCTTCTTTATCTCTTCTTTATCTCTTCTTTTCTTTTCACTATGTGTTAGATATGCCAGAATGCATTTATATGCATATATATATATATTCTAACATATTCCTGCATATTTTCATTTGTGTGCATGTGTGGGTGTGTTTTAAAATTAATCTGTTAGAGGTCTCTAGAACTTGTTGAATGGGAGATTTTACCACAGGTTTCCTTGCCCAGAAGCCCACACAGGTGTAGAAAAGGATTGGTAGACATTTACATACCCAAATCTTTAATTAACCTGTCCTTTTGACCCCAGGTCTCATGTTCACCACCTTGGAACCCAGTGCATCACAACTTTTCAAGGTTTCTGCTGGGCTGACCACCTCTTTCATTGGCTCTGATCCTTCACGTCACATGATTAAGGATACAGCTTCTTCTCCATAGATTTATCAACTTTTCTTCCATTTATTCTCTCTCGATGTAGAAATTTGTTGAATACTTAGTAGTTAATGACCTCATCATGTTTTCTTATTATGGATTTATACCTTTTAATTTTTTTGCATAATTTTAGTATAGGCTTAGAAAAAAAGGAGATACGTTTGCATGACTATGTCAGTAACTATAATAGAGTGCTATGTTCGACTTTGAAGGTTTATTTTCATTCTTTTAAAATGTATCACTCCCTTAGGGTAGAGATGGCAACTTCACATACTCTAAAGGCAGCTGGTTGTTGTAAGAAATTAGGGACCAAGCTGCTTGTATTGCACTGAGTTTAAGTCCTTGCAAATTGCACTGACTTTTAAAATAGTGCAGTCACAGACACAGAACTTGTCTGTGGAACTCATATTGCTTCTAGTTTACAGATTCTCATTAAGACAATTAAGGACAATAATCAATGGAACGTTTTTATTGATTATGCAAGATCTAGCAAAAGTACAATACACAAATTAAATCATGCACTATATTTGTACACACTCTTTGGGGATTTTATGCTCCTGTTTATAATATAGAGGATGTTAAATGTGACATTATACCGCTAAAATACAGTATAATGTAATATCCATAGCTCTTTCCAATATACTATTGCATTTGGGTTTTTGAGTCTAACAGAAATGTTATGAAGTACACACACAAAAAGAGGAAAAGAAAATGTCATATCTTAATTCCGGAGCTGTGAGTATTTGAGTTTAAGATGAATTATCTCAGGTCATGCAACTCTAGGGCAAAATTTAAATATATGTTAATGACTTTTCCAATGTTTATCTATCCCACTGCCCTGTCTGCTAAATCCAGTGGTACATACCTCCTATCAATACTTATATGAGCCTTTAGAAGAAGTTAATAAATTCTAGGCATTCTTAGAGTCTCGGTATATAAATGTCTGCATAATGAAATTTAAATGTGTTCTGCCAAGCAAATTGTTTTTGTTTCTACTTACTAATTATGCTTCAAATTCCATCATGAAAATTTTATTTTATTTTATTTGATTCCTGTATTTTGTCAACCTTAAAACAGGTTCTTCTAAGATATAAAATTTTAAATGTATCCAAACTGAGTTGGAACATATTCATACAGATTCAAAACAGTTTTGAAAAGAGAGAAGTTGGGAGAAGATAGTAAGCTACTATCCATCAAAATGTATTTGAAATGTTATTATTTTTTGCAAGTGTTTGTCTAAAGGGTAGATTTGGGGCACTAAAGGAAAACAAAATGTCATTTTGTGAATTTGGTTAGTATCAGTCTGTTCTGAGGATATATAAGTAGTCTTATCTTTACAACACATTCACTAGCCATTTGCAATTGCAATTCAAGCTACCATATTAATGGGAGAGAATGAATGATGTCCTTCCAAACAGCTCTTTACTTTCTGTCTTTTTTTGCTGAATCCTCCTCTTTATGACTATTTTAAATAGAAACTGGATTTATTTACAGTAATTAATGAGAATGGGAGTCATATCTACTTGGCTAACTAGAGTGATTCTTTGCAGGTCAATGAGTGAGTAATTGAACAAATTATTGCACAGTCAATTCAATCCCACAAGCAATTTGAACATGCTTCAAAAAAAATAGGTTATTCCTATCAGTGGAGTTAAGCACAACACAGGAGTTCTGGGATGCCTGTATAAAGGTTCTAACAGATCAATAGCATTTTGATTTCCTTATACTAGTGATAGAAGCATAAAGAGAGTGAAACTAAGTCTCAAGAGGCCATTTTGAGTTCTGATTCTTCTATTAATTACCTGTATGAAACTTGGAAGACACGAAGAACATAGACAGGAAAGCAAGGGTTAAGGGAGACATAAAGCTTCAATCTGAGGTGCTTCTCTTTAGAAAGGTAGTGCTCATTAAATCTGAAGCAATGCTTCCAAATACCAGCTGTACAGTCTAAGTACTCTGGTGTACAGATATTTCTTGAGTAGCTATGAAGCTAAACCCGAGATTTCTTTCATACCCAAAATGTTTAGAACACTCTATTAAGTCATGAAAGCCATGAAGGATGGCTTTGTGATATGTCGACTTGGTTAGGCTGAAATATATTCCCCAGAATTCCCTTCCTAGTATTTTTTATGGAGTAGACTAAAAAGGAGATTCTCTCCTGAGATTAGGTGGGCAGTGGAAGGCAGCAGCCGTGTTGTAGTATGCCATTTTGTCTCCTAGTTATTCAATCAAACACTAGTTTAGTATAGATGCTGCTATAAAGGTATTTTGCAGATGTAATTCAAATCGTGGATTAGTTGATTTTGAGAGAAGTAACTGATCTTGAACCAGGTGTGTATGTGTGTTTAGCTCCGTGACAGAGGTTTCTGACTTCTGCAGGATAACTTATTAGGCCAGAGGCATCAAGAATTGTTAGGGTTCCTGCTCATGGGGGTACAGGCTACACATAATCTTCCCTTCCTTCCTGTCTGTGGACTCTGGATTACAATATTAGTTATGTGAGGACAGTCTTATGACTGCTTAGCCAGCTCCCATAATTTCCTACAAAAATAAATATATATTTTATTTTATATATTATAAATACATAAATAATTTGTTTTAATTATTATATACAATAAATATGTAAATAAAGTAAATATATATTATACATGCATGTATAGATTATATAACTATAAATTTCTCTCTTTTTTCTTTTTCTTTTTTTTCTCTCCTGCACATGAAGGCTTACACCCTGTGAGTGGTCCAATTATGAAAAAGAGAAGTTTTTCTAAGCAGTTAAGTTATATAAATATAAAAAAAATATGTGTGTGTGTGTGTGTGTGTGTGTGTGTGTGTGAATTCTATTTGTTCTGCTTTGTGGCTTGAACTCTGAAGGATATACCATGTGAAGTGTGGAGAGAAGTCACCGGAACTCAGGAACCTGGAATCTCAAATCTCATCTACAAATGACTCATTCACTCTTCTAAAAGGAACAACAGAGAAATGAGAACAGAACAATAAACTGAGCATTCTACTAGCCCTACAATAGATTGAGCCCTAAATTCTAGAGTACAACTTGAGTGACTTAAGACTATAAGACAAGGGTTGTCCAACTTGACTACATATTAAAATAAACTAAGATATTTTTATAAAAAGTATACCCATATTTGGGCTCCACACACATAAACTCTGATTTAATTGACTTGTGTGGAGTAGGAGCCAGAAATAGGTATTTTTATAAACTCCACATGCTGGCCAAGTTTAGATCTACTGTGCAGGTCAAGTGAAGTATTTATTTTTCTCAGTTAGAGGTAGGACCAGATACCAAGTTCTCTACTTAGCCAGGACCTAATCTATTATCCTCTGCAACTTACCACCATATGGTAAGAACAGACCAGGACATTAAGTGACAGTAAATGAGGAAACATCATTTTATTAAGGTATCAAAACAAAACTACTCACCTTGGACATTTTCAGACTGAGATATTTCCCAAAAAAGAACTGCCCTCTAGTCCATACTTCGAAGAATTTTCAAGAAAGGAGGTCATTAATAGGGTATAAAAACCTTATCAGGCTAAAACTTGAATCACTGTAATTCTTACACTAAAATTTTACTCACATACACTGCATCTTAGTAGAATGCCTTTTCCTCTGACCATTCCTCAGCCTTGGCAGAGGAACGAAGATAGGGGTAGGGAATCTGAGACTACTTATCCTAGACACTAACATTGTGCATCTAAATTTATTCAGCATGTGAGAATAATGAAGGAATAACACTGAACTCTATTCTTATCTACAGAACCTTCATTGAAGAAAAAAGCAGTGAAGCAATGATTCTAATTATGATGATAAAGAGGTCAGGTTAGAGTTCAATTGAGCCAGAGAGAGAAACTGCAGTTATTTTATCCTTTCTTCCTTTGTTCATCCTTTATTTTCATAAGAGTTTAGTATGGCTATTAGGATAGAAAGTTGAAGTCAGCTTATCCCATTTCCAGTTATCTGAATATTAACAGTGTGAAAAAAAAGATATTTTTCTATAAATGACTAAAATTGAATCAGTACACTAGGAACTTTTTGGAAAGATACAGTTAGAATTTCTACAGGCAAGCCCAGGTAACATTGTGAAATGGGTGGAGCTTGTTTTCTCAGTTTCCATTAGTCTCCCCTCCCATAGCCTACCCAGTTTACATTATCCATTCATTGGTTATCTTTCTACTTTTCCACACCTACATATAAAAACATCGTTCCTGGAAAAAATAAAAAATAATAATATGAAATATCCATTTATTAAGCACTTTAAGCCAGGTAATGAGTTAAGCCCGGTACTAAGTTAAGCATTATATATATATATATTTATTTATTTATTTATTTTTAATCTTTATATTGACTTGAGCAAATAGATATAATTATCCCAATTTTACTGAGTGAAATTGAGATTCACAGAGATTAAGTTTCATGTCTAAGTTCACGCAAGTAGAAAGCAGCACATCCAGAATTAAGATCCAGATTTGATGAATTCCAAAGCACACCTACTTATTCCCCAGGAGATAGAGATTCTGCTTTCCTTTATGCCACAACAACTGAAAACTCCTAGTCCTTACCCCATTTGTATAATGGTAATTAAAATTTACCTATCTGTATTTAACTTTCTTGGGGATACTCTTCTCCTTTGTAAAGTTTCTCCCTGCATACATATTATTTTGATATTGGCAAGCAAACATGATAACCTATCCAAATTATGTAATTGCTTTTTAAAGTGAGGATTCATTGCTTTAATCCATAGAAGACATGCCTAATAACTTAGTGCCTATATATATTGGCACTGATAGAAGAAATATACAGGACCACAGAATATACCATAGTATAACATAAGATGATAAAATTGAATGATTGAAAATATTACAATGAAAAATATAAGATAATGTTAATAAAAATAAAATTGTTTCCTACTGGCTTGACGTATTTATAGCCATTCTGGGCAAACAAACACATGAACATTTTCAATAGGATTTTGTTGAATTATCTTAGTGGACTAGATTAAAAATATAAGAACATAAGTGCCAAATCGTAATGGAATAATCTCTCTTTTTTTCTCTCGTGTTTTCTCTTTTTCCCTCTCATGGGGTGTGAAGGCTCACATCTTATAGGTGATTCAATAATGAAAAAAGAATCACATTGTTAAACAATTCAAAAATTTTAGTTAGTAGGAATATAACAATTACAATATCCAAGATATATTTTTGCTACTTGAATGTAAAAATGGTCTAGTAATAGTTTTACAGAGCAGTTTCTAACTGTGTATTTTGAATTAGTTTTTTTGAGTCTCGTATTTTTTTTTTCACGTTTGAATATCTTCTCTTGACTTGTTCTACCAGATGTAAATTGTGCCACTGAGACCCCTAAAACTGAGTTCCCCTGCTGAGTTCATGATTCTCTCCATCCAAAACTTTATTCTCATTTTTGTCCTGCCCCTGTTCTCCTCAGGATTGATGAATATCAAACAAAAGGTAGATTGAAACCAAGAAGGTCCCTGTGGGACCTTAGAAGGCACAAAAGCCTCTCATTGTCCCCTGTTTCTTGTTTGTAGAAAAAAAAAAGAAAAGTCTTTAGTCTCCTAGGCCTTCCTGGAATTCCCCAAGAGCAAGCTCAAGCACTTAGTTATCAGGACAATAGAATCACAGGACTCCTAGTTCCTCCTGACGGGATATAGATAGCAATCTGATACATATCTTTGGGTTTTTCTGCAGAAACTAAGCCCTCACCCCGCCCCACCCCACCCAGATCAACATGCTGAGCACAAGCACATAGTCCCCAAACTGGTTGGAACCAGAATGTTGAAATTCCAGAAGCATCACCCTGTTAATTCACAACCAACCAATCAGAATAAGGTCAAGAAGCTGATCAAACATGCTACAACACTCTCCCCTAACACTGTCTTTAAAACCCTTGCCTGAAAGCCATTGGGGAGTTCTAGTCTTTTGAGCAAGAGCTTCCCATTCTCCTTGCTTGTTGCCCTGCAAATAAACCCTTACTTTGTTGCAAGCAAGAGTTTGGCTTTCTGAAATGCAGGCACTTGAGCTCTTGCTTGATAACACTACCTGTCTTCTGAAAAACAAAATGCATGTTGCTTATCAACTTCTGGAACTTTTCCTCATAAATATACATGTTTCCCTGATCAATACCATATCTTAAAAATAAGTGGGCATGTGTTGAAATGAGGGCTCCAAGCAAGTATGAGTAAAATATTGGGGAGAATTAAGCCAACCTTCAAGGAGGGACTCTGGGCTCAAAGGAAAGTGATGAAACTACATGACATTTCAAGTCCAGGCTAGGAAGGTAAAATCATCCAGAGCAATCAAATTGATGAATTTTTAGAGGATTTAGTTACTTGGGCTATAGGCTTAAAGATAAGCTAGGCTGATGAATCTGCTAGGTAAACCATCTAAGTAGGAGGGCTACAATGTTATTATTTAAACTGGCTTTCTGCTTATTGTCAGGCACCCAGAACACAGAAACCAGGCTGCTGAAGATGAGAGAATTGTAAAACCCCACTGACTAATTAACAAACAACAGATATTCTATCAATTAGTGTTTTGCTGGTTTTGAGTCTGAGTGAGATTAATTCCTCAAGTGATTTGTAATTATCACAGCATTCAGCAACATGGACTTAACAAGCATAAATGATATTCAACTGACTGTTCTATAGGCCACTCATTCTTTCCCAAATTGTTCTCTTATTTTTATATTTGCTAAAAATGTTTCTTCTATATTCCTTTATTTACTCCCCAGTCTTCCAAATTATTGAGCTGTGACTATCCTTAACTGTTCCTGCTCATTCACACTTAAATCCAATACTTAATTAATCAACTATCCTCCCCCTAAATCATGGAAAGATTGCTTTATTAGTTTATATCACACCACCAAAGACTTACTACAAACTTCTTCGTAGTTATTCTGAAATTTTGGAAAATCTTTTGGATATTTTGGACCTTTCTTAAAAGTAGTCCTGGTGTTTTTTATTTGAATTATGAAGGCAGGGGTTTGACAGATCTACCATTATTTAGTGAATTTTATTTGGTAAAGTAATATGAATTCATTTAACATCAGATTCTTCCAAAAGTGGAAGCAATACTTTTTCAAAAGTTGCATTGCACATGAAACTCTCCAAGAGCATGTATGACATAGTAGGCATTCCAGAAGATTGGGTGTAGTCTGAACTTTTGCTGTCACTCTTTTAGGACACACATTTGATCAACTAGTTGTCCAGTTAAAAACTCAAATTTTTAACCAATAAATTATAACATTTAATCCTTACTCCCAAACTTCCTTACCACCATCATTTCCTTACCATTCAACGTACACCAGATTTAATGGCATTTTTAATACTTTAAGATGAGGTAAATGAGACCCAAACAAAAATCCATTAATTATAGTTCCCTGCCCCAAGGTGAAAAAAATCAGGAACCTGTCTTTATGATCAGGCAAGAACACATGTCCCCAGAAGAACAGGAGTGGGGACATGTCAGGACTCTATTTCCATAGGAACTCAGATAATAGTCATTTGTATCCAGCATACCTAGCCCTGTGCCAGGAAGTTATGAGTTCAGGGATGTTTGTTGCATGAATGGTTGATTGATTTTCAGTGAAGTCATGTTGTATCACACTCTCTTTGATAAATATTTAGTTCCTGTCTCATTTTTTAGAAACTGCTTTAAGTTCAGGCTAGCTTATCTTTAAATTATTCTGTGGTCTTCTAACCTACCAGGAAGGACACACACTGCCTGATATTGATCTCTTTCTAATATTAATTGGTATAAAGACTCTCTCTCTCCCAATTCTTTTTCCTTGTGATCCAGTATTGAAGGAAGTTTGACCCTATCTATCTATCTATCCACCTATCTACCTATGAATGATTGGTTATTAACTTGTACAGTAAATCAGCTTATTTTTGCTACATTTTTCAGCTAAATATTTGTAGTTAAGTATTCAAGCAAAGTGTTTTGCTTTGCACATATATTTGATGCAGAGAGAAATTATCCTTTTCTTCTGTTCAAATGATCTTTCACCAAACCTTTTTATGGGGAGTGACAATGGTAGAAAAATGAGGAGTTCTAATAAACATGAAAAATCCTTTTCCTCTTGTTCAATATCTCATGGTAACAAAATCAACATTCTCATGAACTAAGAGCCCTAAGTTCAGATAATAAGGATTTTTTTTCCAGAAAAATATAATACATATTTTAAACCACAGGTATTTCAAAATAAAATCAATTCTCAATTTCATTTAACACCTCTTACTTATATGCTATGCTTTGTCCCTGACCTTGTGTCCTCTGTTGAGAAGATTTCTGATCCCACAGATCTTCTTATCCAGTGACTACTGGTCTTACAATGTCTCACGGTTATCTGTATTTTCCATTTGCAACATATTTGTGAATTGTCTTTATTTCAGGTAAGCTATGTTTAGTGGTATTGAATCTAAAGATCTTGTAGTGACATCCACAATCAAATGGAATATCAGATGATTAATTTAACATCTCATTCACTGTATAGTTACCTGTATTTCACAGCAACAATGAACACTCTTCACTTTTATTATTTGAGAATTTTTAGAGTTGAAAGAGGACTTAGACATAGGATACAGAACACTTTCATCACCACAAGAATTCTTCATACTATTCTTTTATAGCTGTATTCAATCCCACCCCCCAATATTTGTCTGAATGCCTTGAAATCACTAATCTGTTCACCTATTCTAATTTTTTTAGCACAGGGAGATCAGCTCGATGCTTTGTGATGCCCTAGAGGGGTGGAATACGGAGGGTAGGAGGGAGGCTCAAGAGGGAAGAGATATGGGGATATATGTATACATATAGCTGATTCACTTTGTTGTACAGCAAAAAACTAACACAACATTGTAAAGCAATTATAGTCCAATAAAGATGTAAAAAAAAATATGTTATGTAAGTGGAAGCATGCAGTATGTAACATTAATGGATTAGATTCTTTCATTTAGCTTTATTGTCTGGAGATACATCCAGGTTGTTGCACATAGCAATAACATTTTCCTGATCACTATTGATTCATGTATTTTGCCCATTTTCTAATTGGATTTTTTGTTGTTGTTGTTTGTTTTTGGTTTTTTGCGGTATGCGGGACTCTCACTGTTGTGTCCTTTCCCGTTGCTGAGTACAGACTCCAGACACGCAGGCTCAGTGGCCATGGCTCACAGGCCCAGCCGCTCCACAGCATGTGGGATCTTCCCAGACCGGGGCATGAACCCGTGTCCCCTGCACCGGCAGGCGGACTCTCAACCACTGCGCCACCAGGAAGCCCAGATTGTTTTTTAATTTATATTCTGTGAGTTCTTTATATCTTCCACTTTTATCTTTTTGATATCCCTTCTACTGCTCACTTGGGGTTTAGTTTGCTTAATTTTTTCTAGCTTTTTGTGGTGGGAGAATAGATTATTTAAATTGTGACAGTTTCTCTATTCTAACACATACATATATTGCTTTAAGTTTCTCTTTCAACACTACTTTAACTGTGTCCATCCAACTTTGGTATACTGTATTTTCACTTTCATTCAGTTCAATATAAATCTTGAGTTCCCTTGTGACTTCTTCTTTGACCTGGGGATTACTTAGAAGTGTGTTATTTAGTTCACAAGGATTTGGTAACTTTTCTGTTATTTTTCTGTTATTGATTTCTAATTTGATTTCACTGTGATTGAAGATCACAGTCTGTATTATTTTAATCCATTAGAAATTGCCAGTGTTTGTTTAGTGACTCAGGATATAGTCTATCTTGACATGTATTCCATGGAACTTGAAAAGACTGTAGTCTCCTTTTGGATGGAATTTTCTGTAAACTTTGATTAGATCTTTTTGGTTGATGGTATGTTTAGTTCTTGTATGTCTCTGCTGATTTTATATCCAGTTTTCTATCTATTTCTAAGAAACGGATATTGATGTCTTCAACTACAATGTTGGATTTGTCTATTTCTGCTTTCAGTTGTCAGCTTTTGTTTCACCTATTTTGTACATCTGTTTTTTGGTGTATATACAGCTAGGGTTACTTTGTTTTACTGGTGAAATAACTTTTTGCATAATGTCTCTATCTCACTTTTTTTTTTTTTTTTTGCTCTGAAATATACTTCATGAATATAGCCATTTCTGATGTTTTAGATTAATATTTTCCATTCTTTTACTTTCAACCTGCCTATTCCATTATAGTTAAATTAAGTTCCTTGTGCACAGCATATAGGTTATAATAATCAGGTAATTTTTTTGTTTGTTTATAATCTACTCAGATAATATCTGTCTTTTAATTGGTATATTTAAGCCATTCACATGTAATTATTGAGATTTTAGAATTTAAGTCAGACAATTTATTTTTTATTTGCTTATCTACTTCTCTTTTTCTTTTTTTGGTTTGTTTTCCTGCCTTCCTTTGAGTTGTTTATACAATTTTATAATTCCATTTTGATTTATCTGTAGTGTTTTCCAGTGTATACATTTGTATGTCTTTTTTTACTGGTTTCTCTAAGTAGTACATTATATGTACATTATTGTCACTTTCTTGATCCTCTTGGCCCCTTTCTAGTCCTTTGGGTAGAGAAAGGAGGCTCTTGTTAGGGCTTTTTATCTGTGCCTACTGGGATTTGTTTTTCTTGTTTGTTTTTTCAGTTCTATGTGGTGATATATGAGACAAAAAAATGAGGAAACTCACTGCCATGCTGTTCTCCTGGTTCTGAGGTCCCTGGCTTTTTAATCTTCTTTCCAACTTCTAAAGACTTATTATGTTTGTTTTACCTGTAATTTTCAGGGTTTGTACTTAGGAGGAGTAATAGGGAAAAGTCTATCTCCCTCATGTTTCTGGAAAGAGAAATCCATCTATTTAATACTGTTTTTAATTGCTTTTTTTCTTCTCTTCTCTCCTCTCTTCTCTCTTCTCCCTCTCCCTCTCTCTCTTTCTCTCTCTCTCTCTCTCTCTCTGTTTTAATCGGACATTTTATTACCATTTTTTCAGTGTTGCATAAATCAACTTATTACTCTAAATTATGTATACGGTCAGCCTATATCCAACCCCAATTGAGACCAGAGTTCAGATCATTTACTGTGGAGTTTCTGGGTTCCATGTTTGCAGGACATTTGAGCAGAGAAGTTCCCATAAAAGCTCCATAACTTTTAGATCAGTTGTTCTGCCTATGGCATAAAATGAACTCCTCTGAGTGCTGTGCTTAACTCCACACCAGCCTATTTACATCAAAGCTACAGCCTGGGTATTACACTTGGTTAGTGAGTGCCAAATGTATCTGCAGCAGCTAAGAAGTGATAACCACTTTGACCTTAGGTGACCTGCTTGTCTTTTGAATTTCCATCTTGAAAATGTGAAAAAAAATTAGTCATTCAGTTCCAATAGCTTATGATACTCTACTTTTTTGGATAAACTCCTTCAGACCTTCTTTCTTATCCACTGCTACTCTTCAAGATGGTGTCTGAGTGTATGAAGAAGGGAAGCTTTCAGAAGCTCATATCAAAGATAAAAAGAGGATTTTTGTTAACAGGTACAAGTGTTTGTCCTTTCTTATTCCTGTTCTGATGTCTCTGTCAGTGATCCTTCTTTCTGGATGTCAGTCACCCTGAAGGCTTTTCTGCCCAAAGACTAAGTATAATGACCTCAAAGAGATTTGTCTCCTCAACTAAGGAACACTGGTCCTCTGTGCCAAGGAGGTCTCAACTTGATGCTTAAGAGTACTAGGCCTCACTGTACAGACTCCAAACACGCAGGCTCAGCGGCCATGGCTCACGGGCCTACCTCCACTCTCATCCAATCCACTGTCCATAGATATGTCCTGCCACTTAGGGCCACAGGTTCACTTCTTACTCATCATATATAGCCCCTAAATGTCTCACCCACTACTGATCTTGCTTTCTTTCTGATATATTTTTTCCTTCCCCAGTAACAGGAAACCTGGACATTCATTGATATGTGCATATTCTTTTCACATTCATTGGCACCTATGTGACTTGAAAATGCAGATATGAGCTTACTCTCTACCTAATAATATGTGACTTGAAAATGCAGATATGAACTTACTCTCTACCTAATAATATGCAGATATGAGCTTACTCTCTACCTAATAATATGATCTCCTCAGGTTTCTTAGAGAGTACTTGACTATGGGGTCTCTTCTCATTGCCATGAGGTCCAGACAAACACTTCTCAAGAAATCCTCTGTTTTTGGCTTTACCATCTCCTGCTAACAATAATTGAGGTACAGAAGTTACAGAATCATCAGAACTCACATTTCATCACCTGCCTTCAGACTCATTAAATATTCTTTTGTTTAATAATTTGAGACTAGAAAATACAGCTTGCTCTTAGTTCTGGTTTATAACCTGAATTTGTCCTCATCTAGTCTTAATTTTTATATGTAAAATAAGGGTTTAATTTGAATTTGTGTAATCCATTTTTCTCTTATCAAGGTTTTCATATTCTTTATTGCTTTGGAAGTTGGATCCTCTTTCTTCTTACTGACCAATAAGCCTAAGGGTCATCACTGGAGATAAAATCTTTCAATGGAGCATAATTTATGTGGAATATAAACAAAAAAAGTAACAACATATTGTCTTCACTCTATATATCACACAAATTTGGAATTTCCCTGTTCAAATGAATACATGACATTAGAATAAAGGTTTTCAATCTCATAATCCTATTAAAATATTCTATGTCTATGGACCTACAAGGAAACCCAGCTGAAACTTCTCTAGCAATATTTGTTCAATTTTAATATTCATCCAGGGATCATATATGCAAATTTGCATATTAATTTACTTTGTCTTTGCTTTTCCATAAGATCATGCCTTATTTTCATTTTCTCATCTTTATTATCTCAATGTTTGTGTTAAGCTCAGTTGGTTATTATCCAACCATTTAAGCAGAATGCATTATTTTCCAAAATTACAATATCCTTATTGTTCTCTAGAGGTGATTAATTACTGATTTCATAATTACTTTATCATGGAACCCACAGAAGACATGAAATAAAATGCCTGAGTTTGTTTTCTTGTTCATATTTATTTTAAGGAAATTACTATTGGATTTTTAAACTGTCATTTAAATGAATTAATTCTCAACCCCAAATTATAGATCTAAAATGTCAACATTGTTTAACACAAAGCAACTATGTACATATCTTAGGACTTTTTTGATGGCACTGCAAAATGGACTGCTTAATAAGTAGTGCCTGGGACTATAAAATAAATATGTAATAAAGCTGCCTCTCTTGTGAATTGATTATTTTTAATTATAATTAGAACAAACAAAATTAATCTTGGAGTTTTAAGAGGACAACTTCTTTTATAGGATATGTCTCCTATCAGCTTAAAGTAGTTCACTTTATGTGTTTCTGGATAGATCAGTGTATTGTTTACTGAACAGGTTGCTCACAAGAAATCTTGCATTCTCTTTCCTTTTACAAAGGAATAGAACAAAATAAATTCTGCCCTTTTTTCAAATAAAAATATACCTTTGGTTAAATATGTATTATATAATAGGCAGGATGTTAGGGAATGAGACTACATCATGAAATTTCACATCTTGAATATCATTCAGTTCTGGTGACCTGATCGCAAGAGAGTTTTGCAGGGAAACTATATGCATACTTATATATATATTTATATATATATATATATTTATAGTTATATTTATATATACATATATAATTAAAAAACTAAATAGACCTGAGTAATGAACAAAGATTTGTTGCTTTCTTAGCACAGACTAAATAATTAAGAATGTTTGGTTCTCCTGGAAAGTGTGAAGTTGAGATAGGAGGTATTAGAATAATTTAATTCTAGGCTTTGCCATAACCTTGCTATGATTTGGTGTTACTCATTTAATCAATCTCAACTTTTGTGTCTAGATTGATATAAGAATTATTTAATGTAGAGAATTCCAATTATTTGTCTTTTGAAGCCATGAAGGTTCCCTTTTCTTTTGTTTGTTTTTGCGGTACGCGGGCCTCTCACCATTGTGGCCTCTCCCGTTGCAGAGCAGAGTCTCCGGATGTGCAGGCTCAGCGGCCATGGCTCACAGGCCCAGCCGCTCCACAGCATGTGGGATCTTCCCGGGCCAGGGCACGAACCCTTGTCCCCCGCATCGGCAGGCGGACTCAACCACTGTGCCACCAGGGAAGCCCTGAAGGCTCCCTTTTTAAAGAATAAACATCTGGGAAAAATTAGCTGGTAAATAAGACCTAGTTTTGAACAGTATATTACTGAGATAAAAGTTTGTGATAAGATTCAACTTCTTAAATTTTATACCTCTTAACATCTCTGCCATTCATTTGACATTCACCAAATTAAGCATGTTTTCATGTCCTATCAGAAAAATCATCTTAGCCCTACCCTACAGGGTAGGGCCCCTACAGGGCCTTGAAGATTGAAAGTTTAACAAAACAAACATTTACATAACAAGACGTATAACCTTGTTGAATTTATCATCTCAGATGTGATAAGTGAAATTATAAAATATTTCAAATTAAAAATAGTATCCAAAAATTAATAAATTACATTTATCAAGAATTTTTGAAAATATTAGAAAAAGTTATTTTTAATGGATTCTCCTCCCTAGGGAAAAATATGAACGTGAATTGTAGAGATCTTTGAGACAGGCAAAAAAATCTTACACATAACATCACAGCTTATTCCCTAATACTATTAAGGACCAATCCTAAATAGAAATTCTGTTAACTCTGATCATTTGAGATAATTATTTTTTTGATGAATTTTAATTTCTTCCCTCTTTAGGTATAACTAATCCAGCACAATCTTATAGTAAATTTATTAGAAATATAACTTTAAAAAACACCATAAGTTTGCAAAAAGGAAACACAGATTTGATACTGATTTTCCATAAAGTAGGATATTTCTACAAAAACCAGCTTATAAAGTATGCTTGAAAACTTTAGCTTTTTGTACAAATTTTAATGTACTTGAAACACAATAACATAACCAAAGCCTTAGGATCCTCTTTTTAAAAACAAATAATTCCAATAGTCCACTCTAAATAATGAAATGCTTATCTTCTTGCTTCACTTCTGATAATTCCTGTGGATATTATGTGGTTATAATAATCAGCTATAATAAATGAAGTACTGTTTTCTTGGAGTGATACATGACTAACATTGGTTTTTGACACAGAGGGTCAAACACTGGATTAAAAAAGGTGACTGCTGATGAAAAATGATAAGAAAAGAAGATGCTCCCATGAGGTCACTCAGACTGTGAGACTGACAGTGATTTGAAACAAGAGCTCCTTAATTCAATACCTCATCCTATGATACTTTTTTTTTTTTTGCAGTACACGGGCCTCTCACTGTTGTGGCCTCTCCCGTTGTGGAGCACAGGCTCCGGACGCGCAGGCTCAGCGGCCATGGCTCACGGGCCCAGCCGCTCCGCGGCATGTGGGATCTTCCCGGACCGGGACACGAACCCGTGTCCCCTGCATCGGCAGGCGGACTCTCAACCACTGCGCCACCAGAGAAGCCCCTATGATACTTTTATAATCACTAAACATGAGATAGAGTCCAGGTTTTGCCAGTTACTAAGTATATACGATCATGATCATTCCATGTAATCTCTATAATCCTCAAATTTTTCATCTGTTATGAAGATGGAGATAATGCATAAAAAATACTTAAGAGTATCTGGCCAAGAGTAATCACTAAAAACACTTTGCTTCTACTTCCATTTTTCAAGGATAATTAATTCATATTAATCTATTGATAGTTTCACCTAAAACCATATTTTCAGGGTGTATACAGATTAAGTGAATAACAAATGAATGAATTGCTTAATACTCAAAAAAGTGCCTGCAGTTTTTCTAGTTTTCCCCCAATTTTTATAAATGAGGTAAACCTTGCTTCCTCGATTATAACAATAGCGATCCCCAAATGAATATGTAATAAATGACTTCTTACATTTCTTCTTGTTTTTGTAAGAATTAAATTGTATGTGTATATATATATATATATATATATATTATAAAAGGATGCAGCCTTTCCTTAACCATCAATGCTTTTTCTATTACCTTTGCAGAAAATTAAAAGTTTACCAACACTCCCAAGTCTAATTTAAATGACATATTTTTTATAAAGCCTTTGAAACTACTAAAACCAAAGTGATTTTCCCCATCTTTGAACTTTTACAAAATTTAGACCCTAACATTTATTTTAGTCTTTTAATCACATAATGTATTTTCATATGCTCCCCCCAGAATCTGATCTCTGATGTTAAAAATGGAACTCAGTGTTCAACACATACTTAATGCACAACAAAAACCTGTTCATTTGATTTTTTTTATATCCATGTGGGACATATATTACTGCACTGTATTGCACTATGTTGGCCAGAAAAATAGCACATGATTTTCTATTGAATTAAAACTTGTGTCAAATTCTAAACAAATTAACTAAACAGAAAGAAAAGAGGAAGACAACAGTAATTTTATGTTAATATTATTATTTATCCAAAGGAAATCAAATAGATTTCATTTCACTTGCCAGAAATGATTAGTTAAAGTGGCTGCCAAGCTTACTCTGTTGCAAAAGTCTTGCAGAATCTTTGGGTTGACCCAGAAGTGGAAAGAACAATGATGAGTTGAAGTACCTCTGACTTGGGCCTTGCACAGGGAGTAGCAATGTGTGTGTCTCACACCAGCTATCATAAAAACTTCATAGCAATGTCACAGCTGGCTAATAGAAGAGTCACATTCCTTTAATAGCATGAGTGTATAGAGCTAAGAAATTACAATAATCTATTATTTGATGTTACATTAGGAGAATACAGGCACATAGAGTAAAGGCTGAATGTCCTTTCTCTTTAAGGAATATGTTGGTGTTCAACTGGTTAAAAAAATCTATATTTAGAACATTCAATCAAATTAAAATGTAAATTTTCATTTATTTTTATTGCTTGTTAATTATCAATTTTAAATAGATATTTAAATAAATATTTGTGTCACACGAATTGCTAAATAAATTCATCCATGCTAAAAATAAGCTTCTCAAAATGATACTACATTCTGTATAATCTACTTGAGGGAAATGGGACATAATTGCAGGGATACAAACACATACCATGTGCCATTCAAATATTAGGCATGCAGTGAATTCTCTCTGCATTCCACTGCAATGCATAAAAGTGGCCATGTTTAGTCACAAATAATTTGGTTTATGATGTTTAATGATTTACTTTGATTCTCTAGGCAATATTTTATACTAAAATTGGGATTTGGACTACATGAACTCTGGGTACCTTTATGTGCTAATATTCTGTGACTATATTTTATGACAAAAACAACATTAAAGTAGAACAATTAGATTGATAATACTAAGGATTAATGTTTTGATCAGCCAATATCTACTTTAATAGAAACAACCAACTCCCCCACACCAAATAAGTTAGGTATTGCTACATAGGAGAAGGTACATGTATACAATTTATTTAAGGGTAAGTGATTTATAATCACAAAAATAGCAATTAGTTTGCCAAATTACTTTCTCCCTAAATTTATGCATGTGATATTCTTATACAAATAGAAATAATAGGGGAAAGTTATGGCAAAATATACTCAAATGTATACTTTGAGTTATTTTCTTAAATTTTCTTAAATAAAATTTTCTTAAATAAAATCCCAAAATATTTGGAATATTTTCTTAGGCTTTATCCTTCTTTCTAAAATTAAATGCTATTTAAGGGTTTCTTCTACTTGGTATTAATTTGCTGTAGGTGTCATTGCATTTTAAAATTACCTGCATTCAAACATGCAATAGATTAAGAACTACAATATTACTTTCTAGATTCTCTGTAATAATTATTACTAAACAAATATTTGATCAAGGCTTAATATGTTACAAGGTTATATTGAAAGCAACCATTGCTTTTATCTCCTTAACAGTTCATAGTGTGGTTAAAAAAATAAGGTGTTCTCCTCTGAAATTCTTAATTATATGCTTGGTGTTATGTACTAAACAGATATGTTAGGGGTACTAAAAGTAATTTGAAGGGCAATAATGATAATATTAGAAAGGGCATTATACTCAGAAGAGGTGGGATTGAAAGGTCCTTGAGAGATGGGTAAAATCTGAATGGAAACTGGAGAGATTTAAGGACTTTGTTGTGAGTAGAACAGTGTGAGCCACATCAGAGTGGGTTTCCTCCATGTTTTTCTCCATCACTGGATGTGTAGGTCTCCCACATGGTATCAGTTTTTAGAGTCCCTGAAACCTCTCCTTTGTCTCTTACAATTAAAAAAATCCCCATTGATTCCGCTACTTGCATTTCTTCCCAATCCTATATTGCAATTCTCTATGTGAGATAAAACTAAAATATGTATTAATCCAATTTTATTGTATATTTTATAAAGATAGGAAACACATTGATCTAGTAGTGTTTAAGAGTTGGGAACTATCCTTTTAGTGTAACAAGCTTCCATATACATCTTCAAATATATGCAAATGTGTATTAATCACAATTTAAAAATTATCATGTATTTTCAGGTTTCCATGCTTTGTCTCAGGCTAGTCCCTCTGCCCAGAATGATCTTCCTGTTACTTTTACAGCAATTTTACTCATTCTTTACAGATCATCTCAAGTGAACTCATCTGTGAAGCTGTATGGCTTCTCATTAACACTTCTTATATTTTCACTCAAAAGTACATTGTGTATAGTTAGTTCTATATAACATTAATTGAACATTTTCCCCAACAAGCCAAGTGGAGTCCTGAAATGATGAGTCCAGATCAAAATACTTTGTCAGTGCAGCTCCTTTACTTTAGGAGGGAAGGAGTGGAGTAGAGGGACCACATCCAGGAAAATACCAAGTTAAACCTGGTGGGCCATCTGTAACTAATCCTCTTTGGCTATTAGGAAATATCAAATAATTTCATAAGTATTGGTGGCAGAGCATGTTTGCAGATACTTGAAGATTATAAATCTCCCTTCTTCAATCTCATTATAGATGGTAAGCAACAATGAAAGAAATTCTTAGACCAAACTCTAGAAAACAGGCAAGTGGACATACCAAAAAAGTAGGTTTCCTTTTAGTATCACAGAGAATACATTATTAGACATTTTCAAAATAGCACACAGGTTGAAGGGCTCATTCCAAGGAAAACACAGCAATATTCTGATGACAAGCAGCAAGCTCTGTATGTGGACCAAGGGAAGAGTATCCTCCAAGACTGAAGAATCTGCTTGGCTGCCCAATGGTGAGAAGTTACTGTGCATGCAAGATTTTCTGCCTAGTTCATGAAAAGTGGGAGTCTTTACTATGTTTCTAACCAAACATTCTTCTTGAGCTTTACTCATTTCATACAAAAAGATGTAGTTTTTAAATTTTTATATTAATTAACAAAACTCTTGCTATAAAGATATATGAAGAATTTTGAAGGTTGAATGTTTTCTGGAATACGTGCTTTGAACACTTTGAGAGCAAACTACCACTAAGACAAAATACTTAGAGATGGAGATACACATCAGAGTGCACTATTACACAAATGAATTTTTAAAGCAAGTATGTTGTCACAGAAAATATAGCACTATTCAAAATATGCCCTGTTGAGGGAGAGAGAGAATCCTAGCAAGAAATAAGAGATGTAAAGTGAGGAAATGCTAGAAAAGAAAGGGAAAGAAAATACCAGAAAAATCTGAAAAAAAAAAAAAAAGAGTCCCAAACAGAAGGTGAGTGTAGGGTAACTTCCTGGCAAAAATACATTAGATAAAGAAAGTTTTTCTGATACACAGCACTATGCATGTGAAGTAGCCCAGAGGAAGGTGGTTTTATTGACTCCTACCTAATATGGATAATTGTTCATACATATGTTTTTTTTCTCTGTTTTGACTGTAAACTTCTTGAAAGCCTGGACTGCTTTGTTAATACTGCATTTTCCTTTCCCAGTGCCCATTATAATGCTTTACATATGGTAGGCATTTAACAAATGACTATTTACACAAATGAATCTACACTATTTTCTTCACACTTTGAACGAGAACCAGTCACAGCTTCCCTCCTGACTTCCTACAGTTACATGATATAATGCTTGTGGAAGCACTCAGATAATTATTTATGGATATAACCATTTAATTTAATATTGCTATGAAGAAATAATAATATTGCTCCTAGAAATATACCTCTAACATGCAAACATTTGAAACTGCACTTGCTCCCTGCTCTTTGTAGCAAATACAAACATGTTTAATAAAATTCCATTTCAGAATGCATGCTGCTTCTCTTCAAAACTTTAGCTATCTTCCAAATACTGATAATTGTTCCAGAGATTAAGCCATGAGGAGATATAACAAAATAATAACTAAGTAACATTTTAAGATCTTAGTCATACACTGTATTTAATAACAAGGGAAACAGATTGGAATTAAGTGAAAAAATATAGTAAATCTTGCCTCATTGATGATGAACATCAAAATATACAAGGCTTTACAATGCTCTAAGTTTTATTGTATTATTAGTGAGTGTCATATAGATATAATCCTGGTAATGGTTAATAATTTAAAGGAAAATGAATCTTGATACTATTATGTACCTGAATTTGCTAACAGGCAAAAAAAAATTTCTGAATTAAAAGGCATGATTTCTGTAACTTAACTACTCCACTTAGTGAATTAATTTAACATCACAGTCTTTACATTCTAAACACACTTTAATTGAATACCTCAACAAATACTCAAAATTTTCCATTTTATAGTTGAGGAAAGGTTAAATTATTTTTCCCACATCAAGTTTGTCATAATAAGAACTCCAAATCCAAGTCTTTGGGATTACAGTGTTTTCTTTTTTTTTTCTTTTTTTTTTTTCTTTTTTTTTTTTTTTGGTACACGGGCTTCTCACTTTTGTGGCCTCTCCCGTTGCGGAGAACAGACTCCGGACGCACAGGCTCAGCAGCCATGGCTCACGGGCCCAGCCGCTCCGCGGCATGTGGGATCTTTCCGGACCGTGGCATGAACCCGTGTCCCCTGCATCGGCAGGCGGACTCCCAACCACTGCGCCACCAGGGAAGCCCTACAGTGTTTTCTTAAGCCACATTATCTCATAGATGATATTATATTCAAAGTTCATTGTTATTCCACTGTACAACATTTCTTGGGAATTTACCTGGAGTTTCTGAGAGCATAAACAGTGGCAGAAATGTACAGGGAGCTTACAAGCAAGTGGCAGAAATATTGGTAAGTTACAAGATAGATAACTAAAACTACAGATTAGGGTATGCCAACCACCAGGTACAGATGTTGAGTGCTAGCCAGGTTTGCTCCAATAAAATTTTTTTATCATTAACTCCCCCCACCCACTTACCCCACACAAACACACACATATACGTATAAACACACCTTTAGTAGAAGCAATAAAAGATCTAGGATGGACATAGAGTGGTATGGACCTATCTATTAAGGTAGGAAGCATATTAAGGAAAGAGGATAGACATCAGGAAAAGAATGCTAGATTTCAGAGTATTGGACCTGACCTAAGCCAGTTTCATTAAAAATTCAGAGGATTTTTTGGTAGTCTTTTGGAGTCACTGAATATTTCAAGATACCAATAGCATAAGGCACCTTCTCCTATTTAGCCTACTCTCATTTTTCCAACAGCACTTTTTTCTACTTTACATTTGATCACAGTATAGATAAGTATATACCTTGGATTTGCATTAAAATGTAAAGATGGACTCTTCCTGCAATAATTCAAACTGCAGGATATCTGCACAGGTGTAAATGAGACTGCATTATAGTGCTATTTTTTTCAACCATATGAATGCTAGAGCACCAGATTTCCCCCATTTAATTTCTCTATTAAGTTCATGTAAGCATAAACAATGTTTAGTTTGTGTGTGTGTGTGTGTGTGTGTGTGTGTGTGTGTGAAAGAAAGAGAGAGAGAGATGTAAAGAGAGAGAAGGGGGGCAGAGAACAAGCTTGAACAAGAACTAGGACACAGATAGCTTCATTGAGAATAAATTAAAAATTAAGGAGGTGATATTTTTTTCCTAGAAATACAATAGAAAATGCAACTAGAGATCAACATTCTCCTTTATTGCCAATCCAATGTCTGATTTAGCCCTATGTCTGGTAAGTCTTTAAGTACATATTCAGAAATATATTCCAGTGTTCCTCTCTCCTTGTCTTCCATGAGCTTCAGCTTTTATGTTTTTCAATCAGGGACATGACACAACTCATGTGTGACTTGCTTGGCTGGCAAAGTACTGATGTAACCAATTAGTTGGCTCCCTTTGGAAACACCAATATTATGCATAGCATACAGTGTTGCTAAGTCAGTCTCTCTCATTCACTCTCTTTTACTTTTTAATTAATTGAGCCAGAGGAATGGATTATATGTATTTGTTGTTTAACATATAGATTGAAAATTATTCCTTTCCCCTACCTGGCTTGCAAATAACGTTTCCTCCACTTTTGTCTGAATAACAATCTCCATCTTTAAATGAGGCCTGTCCAAATTATGGAAAAATTATAATATTTGCTGACAGCCAGCTTAGAAGTGATCAATCAAATTTCCCCAAGAGAAAATTATATTTTTAAAGAAGTTTTATAACTTTGATGACTTCAAAGGTCAAGTTATTACTTTTCTTCAATTTAAGGACATGTTCTAGAGTCAATCAATTTTAGTTCAACATAAGACCTTGTTTATTAATTTCACCTCCTACATTAACTTATGTAATTAAATCTTCATTGCCAAGCAAAATGCTGATTACCTTTTCCGATGGACAAAGTACTCTATCTGGTTTTTCTTTTCTTTTTCAATTTTCATTCATTTAAAAGAGGAGATTTATTTTTTCTTGTATTGAGCATAAAATAAAAGCAATTATCTAGTATGCTTTTGTGTTTGTTTGATAATGAATCTCAAGGCCTCTCCCTCTCCATCTGTCAGGCACAGAATTTGTTGGGCTATGGTGAGCAGTACCCTCCTGGGATAGTGTCTGTTTAGTGCTTGGTTTCAAAAACTCCATGAAAGTCATACAAAAGTCTGTCTGAGATGGAGCTCAATGACCTAAAAAAGTCTTCTTGACTTTCTCTCATTCTATATGCCTTTAACACCATGAGCATTTTCCTGAATTAGACTGACTTGATACTTTCTTCATAATTCTTTTCATGATGTTCTCTGGAATTCCCAATGACTTTGTTCTTACTTTTGTCTTAGACTCCAGTAATTTGTTCAGATAGATACACACCCTTCTTTTTTACCAATGCTCAAAGCCCAGAGCAATTTTGCTTCTCAAATAATAACAACCCTAGGCTTCACTGTACCTACTCTGCATGCACAATTATATTTCTAGAACTTCCTTAATGCTAATGGAAAAATGCTAATACTTTTAGAGAACAACTTTATCTAGGAAAAACTAAGTTAAAAATGTAAAGTCAGATTGTCCATTCCTAAAGCAACATTTGATAATGTTTGTGGAAATGCTGTGAAAAATATTAGATACATATAAAAATAAGGGTATACAACTATGTGTAAATACGTGAAATTATGTATAAGGACATAAATAGTATAAATACATAAACATATATAAAAACATATATATATATATAAAATGCGTGTTTTTGTGTGTGTAAATTAAGATGGGCAATGTGGTACAGAAGTACATATGTAAATACTGTTGGCCCTTGAACAATGAGAATGTTGGTGTAAGAATACTCTGTGCACTCATATCGGCTTACAATTTGTAGTGGCCTTCCATATATTTTGTTCCTTCATATCCACAGTTCTGCATGTGTGAATTCAACCAACTGTAGATGGTATAGTACTGCAATATTTACTACTAAAAAAATCCACCTATAACTGGATCCACACAGTTCAAATCTGTTGTTCAAGGGTCAGCTTAATTTACACTGGACATATATTTTTTCATACCAAAACAGAAAATAAAATAGAGTGGGAAATTTACTATATTAGCAATTTTATGTTTTGACACACACATACAAATTTGGGGACATACATATTTTAAAATATCATAGTCTCAGTGAAGCCTAGCTAATCCACCTCACTTAAAATTATAAACATTCCCTTCCTCTTTTTAAGCCTGGTCAACCTTTCCTATTTTATTTTCACCATAGTACTCAATACCATCTAAAACACTACAGATTTTTCTTGTTAACTTTTATTTAGATATCTTCTCACAGAAGAACAAATGATCTACAAGAGTAGAAATTTTCACTTTTTATTCATAGTTGAGTCTGGAACACCTAGAAGAGTATATGGTAGTTGCTTAACAAATATAAGGTGAATATATCTTTTTAAATTGACAATGATGATGCTTTTAATAAAGCACCATTTATGGAGTGCTTAGTATGTGACTAGTATGGAAAATGTTATTCAATTTTCACAAAAAATACCTAAGGTGATATTATCCACATTTTTAATATATGAGAATGTTGAGATTTAGTGTTTTTAAGTTATTTGCCTAAGGTTACATTGTGGAAGAATACCACCTTAAACCCATATATGCTCAATGTGAAAATTCATGTTTTTAACCACTAAACAATTCCAGCTTCAAGTAATAAAGACTACATAAGGGCATTCATAGAGTTGCTTATATCATTAAATCCACTGATACATATCTACATTCAGAGGATTTCTGCTGGAATTCAGTAGATTATTGAGTTACTTAAATGAGAAAATAGTTGATTTTAATAAAGAATGAGATAAATGAGAATATATATGTACAGTTTTAATCAATTCATTTGTCAGGACGCATTAATAATCAAAGTTGACAATGTGAGCTAGGAGTTCATTCCTCAGATCAAGATGATGTCAGTCCAGATTTTTTTTCCTCCTTAAATGTGTAAGAATATAGATCTGCAGCAAAGCGTAATTAACCATACAACACAAAAGCAAAAACAAAAAAATCCAAAGTCATATGTATTTGTTTGGTAACTTTCTTTTCATTAAATTTTATTTTCTGCTAATAGTACACTCACTTTTTAATTATGTGTTGTATTTTTGTTTTTCTTCCCTTCAGAGAGTCCAGAACCATGAGAAATTTCTTTCATATTTTTATATTTTATAGTACCTGAGTTTAAACAAAGGAAAGCAATCATGTGAAATTCTCTTTTCCACCCACTTTATTTTGATGAATTCACAAACTGTAGTGGGATTTTCTCTCTTTTTCTAAGATAATTAGAGCAATTAATTCATGTTTCTTCTTTAAAGGTACTTGTTTTTAGACTCTCTTCTTAAACTTCATATTTTGCCTTCTATTATTTTTAGGAAGCTGAAGGTTGTCCAAATTACATATCTAAATAAAGATTTAAACCAAAATAAGAAAGAAAGAATCTCACAATCACAAAGACATTACAAAGGCTCTCCACATAGCTATTATTTTTAGTGTTTGATACTAGTTTCTTTTTTCTCTTAGTTATAAATGATATAGTTGTTTGAAATATTTTCTCATTAACTTAACTAGATTTTAGACTAAATTAATTATCAAATAGCACTAAATTTCCAATTATTTATGATTAGGAACCATAACAATTTCCAATTAAAACTTCATTATTATTTTTATCTATAGAAAAGTAGAGCATTAAATACAATGGTAAGTCTTTTTGGATGGTAACACATAATTGAATCTAATTGTGAGATCACAGTTGAGTACCTCAGCAACAATATTTAAATGAATTAACCTCCATTAGTGAAGTTTTCAACTCACTAATAAATTGATATTATATAATATATCATTATTTTGAGATTTGAATTAAAAGAATCTAGTACAGAAGCCAAAAATTATAGTGGTTAATGTCATCATCATCACCATCATCATTATCATCACTAAATAGTAATGCTTTCATTCCACAAACTAATGTAGGATTATAAGAAATATGTCTGGATTCATATGTTATGCCAAGTTAATTTAGCTCTATATTTTATCTCCAGTGTGATATATCCCTCCTGTTAATTTGTTTTAAAGAATGTTTCAGCTGCACTGCTTTCATTATAAGTAGATATCCTTGACCATGTTTTCTTTACAACACAAGACTAAGCAAGTATCTCAAACCCAAAAGTATTACTGAAGATGAAGCATTATAAATGTCTAATTTAAGTCACATTTCCTTTTAAAGTTTCCAGAATAGTACTGCTTAGCCAGACAAATAGGTAAGCCACAAAGTAGTAGCAATCTGTTAACTATTGTTTATTCACTGGTGTGGTTTAAAGTTCACCATAGTATGTGAGAGTTTCCATGAGCAGGGAGCATTTCCTTGAAGCCCATGATTAATGGTGGTCTATCCAAATGACAGATGACTATGATCAAGATTGATGAAGGCAATGAGTCCTTTTAGCTTTCAGACACTGGTTCCTTAGAGGTAGGAGGCGAGAGCCTCAGCCTGTCTCATTAGCAACTAGAGGCCAACAGAGGAACCAGAATGAGCAAAAGCCTTGGGTGAGGAGCTGTGAGGTTGTGTGTCTGGGGTGAATATTTTGCTATCAATAGACTGTAAGTATATTGGTTACAAGTGGGAAATGAGACTGTAAGAACTTATAGTATCTGGGTTTTAAAGTGCCTCGAATAATTGAAATGATCAATGAACGGTAATGTCTATTATTGTTTGTCCCTAGGATATTGACTAGAGGGAAGGAGTTAGGGGATTGTGAGCACTAAGGGGTGTGAGGCTGAGCCAAGTTGGGAAGAGATTGGAAAATTGGTCAGAGCTATAAGAGGAAGCCATTGAGTGTGTTTAAGATTAGACATGAAAATGCAAATATTAATTTAGAAAGTCTGTCAGGGATATTCAGTTAATTAAGTCACCTACTCATTTATTTACTCAACACATCTAATAGAGTTCTATTTTTTTAGGTATGAGACAGATAGAGGGAAAACTTTAACATTCAACTTTATCCTCAGGGTTGGTAAGAATCTCAGTTATTCCCAATTCTGGCTGATCAATGAAATTCCTCAGCCTCCTGACACCCTGTGTTTGTGTCTGTGGAGTGGGACCCAGGAGTATGTCTAAAATGTCCCAAAGGTGGAGACAGAGGAATGCCAGTAACAACTCATCACAGTCACTGATCTCTGTGGATTGTGTACCTAGATGCAAAGTCCTCAATAGCTCTGGTCTTCAAATCCTTCCCTCCCCAGGGCACACAGAGATCCAAGCCTGGCACAGGTCTAGGGGTTGATTTCACTGTAATTTCAGCAATGGCACTCACCAACAACATTCAATCAGGTCAGTATTTCTTCTGTTTCCACTCCTACATAGGACCCTAGTTTTAAGTGCTTCCAAACTCCAAACTGTATAGCACTGGGTAATTTTTTCTGACAGGAATGGTCATTTAGTGAATTCATTCACATATTCATTTATTTACTTAACACATCTAGTGGATTTCTGCTCTAAGCATGGTGCCTAAAAGGTCACATTTATAAAACAGAGGTGATCCTATTGTCTACCTCGTGTTGTGAGAGTGAAGATTTCCCAACACAATGCTTAGTATAGAATACATTTTCTAAACTGTCAGCTAGTAGTAATAATGACAACAATAATAATGGCAATGGGTTTTCTGTTGTAATTAAATGAAAAACTTTAAATACCTTAGTTTTAGCATTTGGGTTCTTGCCTTGATTCTCAAATGATTGACTCTCTCTTTTATTACTTTTCATGGTTTCTCTGAAACTGTGAAATTGTTTTCTTAAGAACTCTCCAGATGTAGAATATTTTTCCTAATTGAAATTGTAGAAAGAGTGAATTTGCAGTTCTTGTCTCCTGAGAGGCAATTTAGAGATTGTGGTGGTTTAAGTACAGATGATAGTTGGTATTTAACATGCTGCATTGCAATGATGTGCAGTACACTGCCTGTCTACCAGCCAATGTTTCCTGAGCTCTCATTATCATAATACTTCCAACATGATTATCTGCCATTGAGCACTTATCATACACTACTGAATATACATAATAAACTGCAGCAGACAATGGCTTATCATTCCTCCTATTTTATAGCTGAAGAGAAGGAAACTAGTGATATAAAGTGTGTGCAGTAAACAGAGTCAATGTGAGAAATGAGATTCCAATACAGCTTTGGTGAAATCATAAGGCCCTGTACATTCTGTGTCTCTGAACACAAAACTGTCTTAATATCTTGTACTACACTTATTTTCCAACTACTTAAATTGATTTATAATGTGGAGGTTGGGGTTTAATGTGCTGAATATAAAGAATACCAGTTACCTTTGTACACAGTAGCTCAGTTTGGATATCTACTTTACACTTTGTATAGCAACTTCACATATAGTTTTCTAAATTAAAGGTATAAACGTTACTGAGTGTCTTTCCTTCACTACCAGAAAGGGAGTAAATACAACAAAGAATAACTTGACCTTCCTATAAATACTGATTTCCATATCCTTCAATTACTGTACAGTATAAGTAATTGAGGACAGTTTAAATGGTTATATAATCCATAGGCTCTTTTTTGGATTTTAGCAAGAAGTTAAATCCTAAATTGAAGGGAAAACACCTTTAATCGTGAACTGCTGATTGGGGAAAAGGGTTCTTAATAGAGGAATCAAGTGTGATTCCAACAACACAACAAGTTTAGGAACTCTTTAATTCATATTATCTTCTATAGTTATGTTCTTTAAAACATACCATTTCTATTCCAGAGTTAAACTAAGCAGACAACTATAAACACAATATGGGAGCTGAGAAAAAGGAGAGACATTCCCTTCATCAGAGAGACCTTAAATGAAATATGAATTGGACTTTTTTTTATGGGGACTACAGGAAGCACTAAAACAAGTTGCCAGGTGGGAATAATCTAAAATAACTATGCTTCCTAGTTTGATTTTTGTTTCATCAACTGGTCTAATCATTGGACATTCCAGTGCAAAGTGTTCAAGACTGCTGCTTATTCAGACAAGTCCTTCCTAATTCCCTTGTGAAATAAAATAAAATTGAATGACCTCATGTAATCTTGATTTGCTAGGGGCACATATTTCCTATTCTTGTGCATTCATTTGTGATAAAATGCAGTATGTGCTAAGTAAGATTAAATGACCTAAAGAGTGGTAACATAATGACATTATATACTAAGTGAATTCACATCAATCATTTTAAATAATGCAAAGCAAAACATTCTAGAGGGGGAAAACTGTAAAATGAGGCTGCTCTGAAATTCTCCTGTAATCCTAAGGATAAAGTTTGGAAGGATGATGAACAACATGGATTTAAATTGCAGAGCTGTTCAGTAGTCACTTGCTGAGATAATGCTAGGCTACAGGTAGCATAGAACTATGTATAGTTATGGTTTTCCCTAGTTATTAACTGGTGGCACTAACAAAAGGATGTGGCAAATAGGAAGATGCTTGGCAGAGACAATCTCCAGAGGGCTGTTTGATTATTCCTCAACCTTCATTGAACACATGGACACCCACTGTGATATCTACCTGTTTCCCTCTTCCGAATTTATTCAGCCATTTTTAGATACATCTGTTCTTTGGATTTCCCATATAATCCCATTTCAAAATGTCTCAGACTTCCCGAATCTTCACTTTTACACTTTTTCTTCCTCCCTCTATAAAAATTGAGAAATAAATTATATACATTTATAATTATAAAATATAGGCAGATATTTTGATATTATACACATATTTAATGACACATTGTAGTTATGGATATTTTCTGAACAGTACATGAAAAATTACATATGAAGGACTTCCCTGGTGGCGCAGTGGTTGAGAGTTCGCCTGCTGATGCAGGGGACACGGATTCGTGCCCCGGTCCGGGAAGATCCCACATGCCGCAGAGCGGCTGGGCCCATGAGCCATGGCCGCTGAGCCTGCGCGTCCGGAGCCTGTGCTCCGCAACGGGAGAGGCCACAACAGTGAGAGGACCGCATACCACACACACACACACACACACAAATTATGTATGAAAAACTCATGCTTTGTTTTCTTCTGCTACCTTCTTTTACAGCAGCAGAAATTACAGTTATGGAGTTTAATTTTTTTCCTTTTTTTGTTTGTTTAAATAGTGGGTTGGGTTTGAAATAGAAAGAGGTAGAAGCAGAGAACACTCAAGGCTCATCGAACAATTTAAGATCTTTAGGGCTCCTGGATAAAAACTGATTCATCTAGCTCTACTCTACATACTTCATGATGTTTTCAGTGTTCTTTCTGACAATGATCTTACATATTTAAAATCTTGAATTATCAATTTTACTCTGCTCTCCCAAGCTCCAGATAGATATTTCTGCTGTGTTCTAAGTCAATTCAGTCAACTGGTTTTTGCTCCTGATCTAGTTGTTGAAACGTAGGTTTTTCCTCACCACCCACACCAAGCCCTGATTATTAATTCTTTCTCAGCAGCTTATCAGAACTGTCCAAGTTGTATAATAAAGGTGAATGTCTACATGTTATGCTTATATTATGCACACATACACACACTTTTTTAAGGGTGAAGGAGAAATGCATTACAACAAACTGTATTGATTATTTCTAAGTAACTAACTGTTAGCCAGCATGGCAATAAGTGATTTGGTGTCTAGATAGAAGAAGTAGGTTCAGAGTTTTCCAGTAATAAGGGAACAAGCAGGAGCTAGACATTTCCCAGGGATGCAAATTTAATTCTTTATTATATTCAGTCTCAGCCATGTTATGTTTTCCCCTGCCTGCCATGCCCTCCCCAAGTCCTTTAAATATAAGACTGTTCCTGAAAGAAGTTGATTGGCTTTCTGAGATGACAGAAAGTGGGTTTGTTCACTACTTTTTATTGTTTTCGTGTGATTTTACTGATGGGGATGCACCAGGTTCTCCACTGAGCATTATGGCTTCTCTCAGCTCATGTGGCAAAGGGCAAGATGAAGATACAGGGTTTTTGTTATTTATTAAAAAGAAAAACATGATGAAACTATATCATAACATCATTCTAATATATATGATATATATGTATATATCATATATAATGATATGACTATATCATTACAGTCATTCTAATATGTGTAAACAATTAGTTTCAGGAGAATTAGTACACAGGTAAAAAACAATATGCATTGGTGTTGTTGTTTTTGCTTGTTTTGTTACTTTTGGGTCCATTCAGACTAATATTCCACTTAGCATTTATTTCAACTAAGTGCAACATGGCCTTATTCCAGGAGCACATGAAGGTAGTACCAAAGGTCAGTGAAGAGAAAACAGAAGATTTTGTCCCTGATTTGGGAAATGGAGTCTTGGGTATAAAGTGAAACTCCATGGGAGATACAATGAACACAATTGTAGAGATGCCAAGAGTTATGGTTCAGAGTATGCCACAAAACTGAGGAATTTGGGAACAGACACAGGATGTGAGCCAATAGCAACATGAGAAACCATAGACCGACATGATGGGTATGCTGGCCCAAACAACACCTTTCATTCCTGGGTCTGATGTGGCTTTAATAAGCAATTACATGCATTTTTACTGCATCCATGTGTCTTAAAATCATAGTCTAATTTCACACTTGTCAAATCAATTCATCCTTTAACAACCACCTTAAATTGACCTTATTTCCTGGAAACATTGGTAATTATTGCATTTAGTAAGTGTGCTACTGTGAATGCTCTCAGATAGGCATCAAATAATCAACTACTTGATTGTATGCTTTTGAAGCTATGTGTGATCTCTTTTTACTATCATCATCCCCTCAAGGTCAGAGACAAGTTCCCAGCTTAGAAAATCTTAATAAATAGAAGAATTTTACTTGCCTTGACTTGACCAATTTAACATCTGTAAACAGTTTCCATAGATGCCCATTTTAGAGGACAACTAACAATATTTTGTGGAATTGAAGATTTTCATTTAATTGATCATCAGGAACATATACTTGATTATCAACATAAACTCTGGAAAACATTTTTTTTAAACTTTGAATGAGTAGAATTTAGAAAGTAATTTTAAAAAATATTTTTCAACACCCATTCTCAATTTCAGAAATTTACTGACATTGCCCTATCTTCAGGGAAAATATCAGGGCAGCTAGTCAATGACTGCTAGCTTTCAGGGCCATGAGTAATTCCATAGCAATTGTCTGAATGTTTGGAATAGCAGAGGATGGACAACAGATTTATTGCTCGGAAATATAATCTCTGTAATGGCCTTTGTCACATTTTGCAGCATATAAAACATTCCTGGGAGACAAATATGGCTCACTCAGTTTGCAGCTAGCTCTTTAGCGTCCATCCATCTTCACAGATGTGTCAGTAAAGACACTAAAGTCATGGTGGAATGTGTTCTTCAGGGAAGTTTCATTTACTCTTTAATGCAACAACCATTTATAAAATACAGCTGGAGAAAACAGTCATTTAGAAGAAACTCATCAGTGGCAATACCATCCTATTCTGAAAGCCGGTACATATGAACCAAGCCAAAGCTGATTTAACATTTCAAAGATGACCTTTCCTGATTATCCCCTTCCAGCACAGGACAGAAATCACAAAAGCTAATGTTATCTTTGCTGCCAATAATACAATGAATGATGTGCTCATACTAGAGGGCTTTCCTCCGTGGAGTTATCCCATTTGGACCTTCAGTAAGCTAGGCTGACAGTGCAGCTCTTGATATCCATGTTTTCTATGTGTTGCACCATAATTATCTTCCTGGGAAACAGACATAATAAGAACATCTTGGTTAGAGGAATATAAATGTTTTCTCTTGTGTGTGTATTTGTGTGTGTGTGTGTGTGTGTGTGTGTGTGTGTGTGTGTGTTCAATGCAAGGTCACTGTTTAGAGACAGAAAAAATTCTCCTCTATTAAAAAAATAATAATGATTAGGGCATGGATGCCTATTTCTATTAAACAGCCAGGGGTGATTCTTTAACAAGAAATGACACATGTGGAGGGCTTTTCTCTGTCCTCTGTAATTAAATTTCATAAAAGCTAAAATAGGTGAAGTCACAGAAGAATGGGTATTTTGTCTTGTTCTCTGTGTGAAGGGCTTCCTTCAATGGGAAAACTGAGCTTATTGGAAAGTGTACTAGAGTAATACTCTTTCAGCTATCACCTGCTTATCTTGCACATTATGAGTCTCAAGATTTTATACTACCTCCACTGGTATGCTCTTCCGCCTACCATTTTTTTTTTACCTTGTTCTCTTAAAACTTTCTTGTTTAATATCATTGACCTATTATTGTAATAGTAAAATAATTGATAAAATAATTCCAGGCCAAGCATCAGTAGCTAGTTGTGACTTAGAACACTATAGATGACCTTCTGTAGTTTTGGCAAGTTCATCAAGACCTGCATACTATCACCCAAAAAGTGATTTAGTAAAAGTTTTTAGAAAATGATACAGATTTAAGAAAAGATACTATTTTGGCATTCTGTATATTATATGAAAGTCAAGAATAGCAAAAGTTTGGGATTAGCAGATGCAAATTATTACATATAGAATGGATAAACAATAAGGTCCTAATGTATAGCACAGGGAACTATATTCAATATCTTGTGATAAACCATAATGGAAAAGAACATGAACAGAATGTATATATAAGTATAACTGAATAACTTTGCTGTACAGCAGAAATTAGCACAACATTGTAAATCAACTCTACTTCAATAAAGTAAAATTTAATAAAAGAATAACAAACAAAAGAATGGTTTACTATGTGTGAGGGATATTGACTAGAAGGTACACAACAAAATTTTCTGGGGTATTGAAATTTTTCTGCAGCTGAGGTTGAATTATGGTCACATAGGTGTATGTATTGTGAATATTTATTGATTATACATTTGTAAACCTTATTATGCTCTATGTAAATTTTTTTAAAAAGGTGAAATTAAAAAGCAGGGGTTATGGATCCATCCACATTTTTCTTTGGGCAGGGAGTATTAGTGTTTCTTCTTGCCTGAGTGCATGAATAGGTCCTATTCCTGTTTGGAATTAATCTGAGTACCTTATTGAGGGCTCAAATGTGAGACTTCTGTCCGAGACAGCTTCCCTCATTCACTGATGATAAACACATTGGAATTCTTAAATCTCAAAAGGACTCTAATGTAAATGAATCCTTTGGATCATATCTCAAAAGTTAAAATCCCCCATCTGAGTTTTGGATGCTCTTGAATCCTTTGGGTGGCCAGTGGATAATGATATCTACTCTCTTTGAGCCAGTCTGCTATGGCCCTAAAAGAATGCCATTAAAATGCACATGTAACCCAATGCAAGACACACTGCATGCCACTTATGAAGTAGACCATTGTGTGTGCCAGCATAGTATGTTAAAAGGCTTTTGTTTCTTGTTTCTTTGTTTTAAAAAGTTCTTTCTACCTGGATTCTTTTCTGAAAACTCAGTTCTTCAACTACATAGCCCCACATGTGTACAAATGCACATACACACCAAACACAAATACTTTCTTTTCTTGGTTTCTGGGTTCCTGGCATATTATTGCAAATAGAACTCATCTGGAATTGTGTCAGAAATGTACATTTAAATAAAACCAATTTTAACTCCATTTTAAAGAATGGTTGGGTTTTATGTGCAAATCTATTGGCAGTTACTAGGAAAGAAGTTACTTTGTAGCTTCAGGAGCTGACACTCTACTCCCAGCTATCCCTTAGCAAATTTACAGGCAGACCACGTAGGCAAGATAGCATCCAAAAGAAGATAAGGAGAAGTCAGTGGGTCTCCATGCAATGGAAATATAATGAAGAATCTGACCTCCTTCCTTAATAATTCAGATTGTTTCCCCTTTTTTCCCTTTAAAAATTGTCATGGCTGAGCAGAATCTTTGGAGTTGCTCTCCAGAGTCTACCTTCTCCCTAGGTTGCCAGATTTTCTGAATAAAGCACCTTTCCTTTCTACTGACACTTGCCTCTTGATTATTTGCTTTTGATCAGCAAGCAGCCAAACCTGAGTTCAGTAACAATATGATAAATCATTAATTCCATTTCCAGCCTTTCTCTCTTCTTAATAGAATGGGGGGGGTAAAAGTCCCAAGCTTCCTATTATGGTTTGTTCTTTCTGGTGACCAGCAAGAGCCAAACTTGAGCCATTTCATTAGAACAAGGATGCTCCTCTCACCTAGGAAACTACGAGGGTTTCAGGAGGTCTGTGCTAGGAATGGGAGTGGGCAGAGACCAATATTTATTTTCTAGTATATCACAGGACCTAAAAGTGCTAAATTCTTAATTCATGGGATTGAAAGAAGTGGGGATTAACAATGATGAAAGATAGAAAACATGGGTAGTCAATAGGACATGTACATGAGATATTCTACAGTTTTCTGATGCTAAGATTTAATTCTGGTGGGCAGAGGAGCATGTTGAATAAATAAGGAGTACAAAAAACTTTGCCTTGAAAAAATAGCCTGAAACCTTGAGAGGGTTAAGTGAATAATAAGTCTTAATTATGCAGTACATGAGTGTTTGGTATGAGATCCAGAAGAAGCTTAATGAAAATTTTCAAGATACTGAAAACTGAAAAAGCTACTGATACTGAAAAAGAAAGCAATAGAAAAAATTACTACTACTACTATCTACTATAAATCTACTTTAAGAAGACAAAGGGAAAACTCTCTAATTGAGAGCTTCAGATCTTAAGATGAAAGTCTAGATTAAACTTCAAAAAAAAAAAGGAGGGATGCATTCATATTTGACTGCTTAAAAAAATTAGTCAATTTCTATTTAATTCTGGATCAGATAGGGTAAGCAGGTCTGAAAACACAGATAGAGAGTTAGATAATAATACATAGATACACAGATAGATAACAGAAGAGAAAATTTATTATTTTTTAATTTATTTTTAAATGTTTATTCATTTATTTATTTTGGCTGCACTGGATCTTAGTTGCAGCATGTGGGATCTTTCAGTTGCAGCATACGGACTTCTTAGTTGTGGCCTGGAGACTTCTCAGTTGCGGCATGCGAACTCTTAGTTGTGGCATGCGTGTGGGATTTAGTTCCCTGACTAGGGGTTTAACCCAGGCCCCCTGCATTGGGAGCACAGAGTCTTACCCACTGGACCCACAGGAAAGTTCCAGAAGAAACAATTTAAAAGTATGAATTTAAATGTCATTCAAAATAATTACTTGATTCAAAAACATTAAAATGTTTAAAGTTAAAAATATATATAAAAAAGGGGAAACGTACCTTTAAACCTCTGGGAACCATACTGTATAGCTGCATTAAACATGGGATAATTTGACAGGGAAGACCACTGATGAGTGTACAGAACTTGCAAGTATAATTTTGAGCACACTGTTTAGATTACTGCATATTCTGCCTTGAGCTCATGTTCATCTGAGCAACTTGCAAAAAGGAAATAAGCACCAAATAATGGAAGATGAAATTTTCAATGTTTTAAAGGTTCATGGGGGACATTTTTAGGAAGGAAAGAACCATATTTGGATCTGGATACCAAAGCTGATAATAATACAAATTTCTAAATTTATGAATTCACAGAAGAAAGAAGCATTTAAAATTCAATTCCCTTAGAGAGGTGTTAATAAATCCTATTGAATTCCCTGTGAATGGAATACTGGCAAGTATTCTCCTTGCCTCTGCTTCCTTCCTTTCTGCCCACAACAGTAAGTCAGTCTCTGCTTTCATCCTGGTCCACAGCAGCAATGTGGGTCTTGTAGATTGTATACTGATAATGTGGTGACCTAGTGTTTTCTGCTCCCATGTGCAAGATCTGGTAAGTTAAAGTCAAATGCATTGGACTTACTGCATTTTTCTATCTTGATCATGTGGATCTGTCATTGGAAAAGACCATTATCAACCACATCCTTCAAGGAAATAATCATTTCTCATGACAGCCATTACATATGATGATGAGATGTCCAAACTATCACAGAAAATAATCAATGATTAAGACATATTTATTATTTCTATGTTGCAGGTTACCTATAATTCAATGTAAGCAGTTAGGAGTGCTGAGCTGGCTCATTTTCCTACACTGGAAGGAGGCCCAAGTGATGAATTAATCCAGATTGTCTAAATGCGGCTCCTTTTTCTGAAAAAAAAAAAAAAAAGGAACTAAATTTTTTGAATATAGGATCTTGGTGTTAAATTTGGAAACTTATTGCAAGTTAGAGGGGACTGTATTTTGGGCTTATTTTATCACTGGGCATTTACTAATGAATGAAACTCTATAGTCGACTGTGTGGCTGTCAGGAGACACTTGTCTGTGAGTCTCTTGTATTCCAGCCTGTTTTCCGGTTATACCCCAAATTCAAGCCCAAAACTGCTCTTTGTCCAGGCCATCATTGTGTTTGTGAGAAGCAACCTTGAGGAATGAGGTAATGTCTCTCCGCAGAAAAGAACAAATTTACTAACAGGCTACTACAAAGCAGTGGATTCCCCAGGCTCAGTGTTCTCCTGTAATAGAACCTACTTGTGTGTATAGGCATCTATCTAGATCAGTGGTTCTCAGCTGGGGGAATTCTGTTCCCCAGGGACATTTGGAAATGTCTGGAGACGTTTACTGTGGTAATGTTTGGAATATATATACATTTTATTTATATATATATATATATATATATACACACACACACACACACACACACACATGCACATACATACACATAGTGCAATATGTATACATACATATATGCATATATGTGTACATGTGTGTGTATATATATATACATTCATCTATTATCTCTCATCTATGTCTATCTATCTATAGAGAGAGAGAGCAAAAGTGTATTGTATAAATGAATACTAGTAATGCCTGCTGCTCTTAAAATATGAAATATTTAGTGATCTGAATTTGATATCTTGGAACAGCAAGCCACCATGCATGTGCTGTGCCTGGCCACCAGTGACCCAGCCATTAGTACGTTCTTGAGGCAGAGACAGCACTTGCATTACAGTAAACAAAACAAATAAACAAAATTTTTTATTGATTCCCTGGATAGTTACTTCCTTAAGTTAGCAATAATCTTAATTCATTTATTAGATTTTATTCAAAAATAAGTGAGGAAAAGGTAATCCTTAAAGTTCTTGTGATGTTTAATGTTTTATGTCAATTAGAATGGGATACAGAGTTCTCAGATATTTGGTCAAACATTATTCTAGGTGTCCTGTGAAGGTTGTGATGGATAGGATTAACATTTCTAACAGTAGACAAAGTAAAATGGATTGCCCTTCATAATGTGGGTGGGCTTCATCCAGTCAGATGAAGGCTTCAATACAGCAAAAGGCTGACCCTCACCCAAGTAAGAGAATTTTCCTGCCTGATGGTCTTTGTACTGGAGTGTTGACTTTTCCTGGTTCTACAGCAGGTTCTGACCTTCAGACTAGAACTGGGAGACACACACACACACACACAAAACACTTGGTTCTGTTTCTCTGGAGAACCTTGACTAATACAGTTCTTTATGCATTAAAACAAGTTATTTTTTTAAGGTATTGATATTTCCCTTTTACTCTATTCTGTCCTTTCCTTTACATTTTCCTTGATATCAGTACAAATCTCACAATATTTTTCCTGTTTATGTATAAGATATGAGATGAAATTGTGTCTTATTTACCAGTACATCTCCAAGGTTTATGATATCTGGTGCACATGTGCATTAATGTTTGTTACATTATGCCAGTATGAATGAATGTGTAATTAAAAATAAATTACTGCCTGGATTATAAATCTTAATTTATTCTGAAAACAGTTTAAATAATGCCTGTAGCAAGAACGATTATCTTCAATGGGTAAAGAAATTACTCCATTTAATTCTAAACTGAAAAATATGAAATTAATCATATCAGCCAACATTTTGAGAAACATATTTTTGCTGCCCACTTTTCCAACAAACATAGTGGTCCACAGTGCTTTTTTTTTCTTTTTTTACTGCTTTCTGAACAAATTATATCATGAAAACTTAATGAGTAAATTCAACCATTTCCAGGATTACCTTGATTCTTTACAAGATTATCGTTTCAATGCTCTTACTCGTGGTGTCAATCTTTCCAAAATTTTACATTTAGGAGATGAATCAGATCTTTTTACTCTCTCAGTCAAAACCCATGAAGAATTTCCCATCATATTTAAGGGGAGAAAGATGGCCTACTCACCCTGCTTCCATTTTTCTCAAGCTTAGGTTTACATTGCCTGGACTGCTTTGATAGCATACCTATGCCCAGGACCTACCCAAGACCAAAAAATCAGACTCTCTGAGGAAAGGCCTGAGTATTCATTTTTTTATAGCTCCCCAGAGTTGAAAACCATTCTCCTACATGACCTGGCTCTGGCATGCCTTTCCAAACGACCCCCGTAACATTTTCTTTCTTGCTCACATAACTCAAGTCCCATTAGCTTTTTGTGGTTCCTTAAATTAGCCAAACTTGCTTCCATCTCAGGAACTTTCACTTGGCATTTACTTGCTTTCCCAACATTGCTCATTTTCTCATTCTTCTCAAGAAAAATTCCCTTTGCATTCTGAGTCCCACTCTTATCATGTATTGGCATACTTTGTTTTTCTTTATAACACCTGTCACTCTTACATGTATGTATACCTGTGCTTCCATCTCTTTCTCCAGAAAACAGGGTTGATAAGGGCAGGATCGTTTTCTGTCTTGTCCTTGATCTAACTTTAGTGCGTAAAACTTTTAGTAAAATATAAACACTTTATCAATAATGCTAAATGGAAAAATATATCAATTAGAAGCACTAAACAAAAGATAGGCAGTAATATCAGAAAATGTCTAATGGCCTGATTTGTGCACTTTTCTGAGATAATAATCTACTTGGCAGCCAATACAGGGATCCCTAGAGTTCAGAAAATTTGGAACTGGGGCATTATACCAGGAACCAACTTTGTAAAGACATAGACTGCTTTCTGGTTTGATCTGATAGCTATACCAGCTTCTTATAAAGATAGTCGGTGGTATAAATATATTTAATATACAATCCAGTATCTTAGCATTACATTTCCTCCTCTACCAAGTTGAAAATGAGACTCACTTTCTTACCTCATGCTCACCTTTCATGGACAGCTGGGGTGGAAGTTTTAGAAATACTTTTCTTTTTGAAGATGTAGATTATAAGGGAAAAAATGTAACCAGTTTTGGAGTAACATGAACAAGAGACAGGATCTGACTTTACCACTTGCTAGCATAATCCTTTGTTCAAATATACATGAATATTGCGATTGACATATAGTAGGTTTGGCTTATTAGAAGCATTACTAATAAGGAGGGAAGGAAGTATATAATTTTTCACCTGTTTGTATACCTCCTACAGGTAACTGTGGATCCCACCCCTGACACAGTCATCTTTGAGAATCTGCCTGCTCTGTTTCTTCCCCAAACGCCTGTATTCATTCAATCCTGTCACATATGATTAGTGTCAGATGGCATTGTGCATACCTGCACACTGATTAGCATTTCTGTGTTGATTTTCTAGCTATTCCTATTGCTAAGTTCTAGTAAATTAGAAGCAATGACACTGCCCAGTTCCAATTATATTTTTTACTACAGCACCACCTTTTTCAAATAGCTTTACTTTTACAGAGAGAACAATAAATGTTTCTTTGCTTTCTATTTCTATTCAACTGAATCACAAGAATTTTTGGTTACATTTATGTAAGTAGAATGATCTTTGATGATGCTTCATAAAGGAGACACTGTATAACCCTGAGGTGTGTGCATTGTCTTCTATTACTTTGCATTAGGGATTTCAGCTCTGATATCTTCAGCCACTTTCCAGCAACATTAGACTACTTGCTTTAGGACACACTTTTCAGATATGTCACTCTTGACTAGATATAGTCACTGGCTATAGAACACCAGTTTCAAAAATAACTCCTCTGATTCAGTTTTATATCAGTCTGAGCTAAATATGAACCACAGATAAGCCTTTTATATAAAGTGTTCCAAATTGAAGGGGCCTCAAAATCCCTTACTGTAACAGAAACTGACCCCTTTATAAAATAATTTTGCCCAACTACTTTAATAAAGCCCCTTGTTTGTCCTGCTAATTATTATTATTTGTCATGTCATGTCAGTGCAATGAAAGTGTTTTGCCCACAACCTCTGAACTATTAAGTGAAACAGATTTCATTTCTTCAAAAATCTCATGACAGGGGCTTCCCTGGTGGTGAGGTGGTTGAGAGTCTGCCTGCCGATGCAGGCGACACGGGCTCGTGCCCCGGTCCGGGAAGATCCCACATGCCGCGGAGTGGCTGGGCCCGTGAGCCATGGCCGCTGAGCCTGCACGTCCGGAGCCTGTGCTCCACAACGGGAGAGGCCACAACAGTGAGAGGCCCGCATACCGGGAAAAAATAAAAAAATAAAAAATAAATTAAAAATCTCATGACAGCACTCCTCCTCTAAAAATTCTTCTTTTACCCTAGGTTTGATGGGAAATTTCCTCATTGAAATTGACATGCTCTTAACAAGGGTCAACACTAGGCCATACTATGTTGAATCACACTTCTGTTTTTCCATGCATTTACCCTCTCTCAGACAAAAAGTGCCCTCATAATTTTGTCACATCATGTGCCCTCACTCCCTGAATGCCACCCCAACATTTAACTATCCTCTTCAATTCCGATTACTAGTTTTGAATTTGGCTGATAATCTAATGAATAAATCTTAGTTGTTATATTCACCAGAGACCTCCCATTTTCATCCTTCTACTGTCTTTGTAACTTGTGCATATTTCATTAAAAAAATTAATAAGCCGAAATATATTTATCAGTAGTTTTGGCTCAAGGGCTCTAGAGCATAGGCCCAGTAGTGTGGCACACGGGCTTAGTTGCTCCGCAGCATGTGGGATCTTTCCAGACCAGGGCTCGAACCCATGTCCCCTGCATTGGCAGGCAGATTCTTAACCACTCCGCCACCAGAGAAGTCCCTAAGCCGAAATATAAATGGCAGTTCCAAGAGGCATATTAAAGAGTGAATACTGTCTAACAGAGAACCTCATACGGCCCCTTCTACCACACATTAACTTTGTTACCCTTTCCTACTATCAATTTATTATATATATTATAATAATATTATATTATTTATATATTAATAAAGATAATACTGAACTTACCTGTAACAATAATTGAAATGGACAAAATAAATTATATATAGAAAACCACGCTATTACCTCAAAAGTACTCTTCAAATGTATGGGATTCTCAAGTGTTCTAACTGCTGTTTCTACTCTACTTAGAGCCTTATGTCACCACTCATACTATGCACTTTATTTTCTGACTGGGGTTAGGGCCTACTTCTCACACCAGATGGATAGGATAACTCCTGAAGGAGATTACCCTTCTCTCTGGATTGAAGCAGGGTCTAGCATTGTTCTGAATATAAAGGGTCAGGGCAAATCATATACTTCCTCTTAATTACAGAGGAAAGTATTTCTCACACCCACTTCCATCTCCATACAGCAGCAAAAATTGTCAAGTTTGCATATTACAGGTTTACAACCAAAATGCATTGTGACTGTCAGATCCAGAATTTAGCAAGCAATTATGCCTTCAGAAAAACACACATGAAGGTCACAGAGTTCTGTGGAATCTATGATACTACCAGAGCACATTAAAATTGGGAGAAAATAACTCTAAAGTTGATATTCACTCCAGACACCAGTGATTTTGAAGAGAGTTAATGTGATGGAACAGAGTTGGAAGAAACCAGCCCAGTTGGTTGAATTTGAACTGCTGATATATATATATATATATATATATATATATATATATATATATATATACACACACACACACACACACATATATATATATATATATGTTTTAATTAATTCAATTGATCTTCCCCTAGTTCTTCTACAGTACCTTCCTTGCATCCTCCATAATCAAGGGGGTTTATCATGCAGAAGAAACATTTGCAAAGGCTGTTTTTTAAATTTTTTTATTATTAATATTTTTAACATCTTTATTGGAGTATAATTGCTTTACAAGGTTGTGTTAGTTTCTGCTGTATAACAAAGTGAATCAGCTATATGCATACATATATCCCCATATCCCCTCCCTCTTGCACCTCCCTCCCACCCTCCCTATCCCACCCCTCTAGGTGGTCACAAAGCACTGAGCTGATCTCCCTGTGCTATGCGGCTGCTTCCCACTAGCTATCTATTTTACCTTTGGTAGTGTATATAGTGTATATATGTCAGTGGTACTCTCACTTCATCCCAGCTAAACATATCCCCTCTCCATGTCCTGAAGTCCATTCTCTACATCTGCATCTTTATTCCTGTCCTGCTCCTAGGTTCATCAGAACCTTTTTTTTTTTTTTAGATTCCATATATATGTTTTAGCATACAGTATTTATTTTTTTCTTTCTGACTTACTTCACTCTGTATGACAGACTCTAGGTCCATCCACCTCACTACAAATAACTCAATTTCGTTTCTTTTTATGGCTGAGTAATATTCCATGTATATATGTGCCACATCTTCTTTATCTATTCATCTGTTGATGGACACTTAGGTTGCTTCCATGTCATGGCTATTGTAAATAGAGCTGCAATGAACATTGTGGTACATGACTCTTTTTGAATTATGGTTTTCTCAGGGTATATGCTCAGTACTGGGATTGCTGGGTCGTGTGGTAGTTCTATTTTTAGTTTTTTAAGGAACCTCCATACTGTTCTCCATAGTGGCTATATCAATTTACATTCCCACCAACAGAGCAAGAGGGTTCCCTTTTCTCCACACCCTCTCCAGCATTTATTGTTTGCAGATTTTTGGTGATGGCCATTCTAACCGGTGTGAGGTGATACCTCATTGTAGTTTTGATTTGCATTTCTCTAATAATTAGTGATATTGAACGTCCTTTCATGTGTTTGTTGGCAATCTGTATGACTTCTTTGGAGAAATGTCTATTTAGGACTTCTGCCCATTTTTGGATTGGGTTGTTTGTTTTTTTGATATTGAGCTGCATGAGCTGCTTGTATATTTTGGAGATTAATTCTTTGTCAGTTGCTTCGTTTGCAAATATTTTCTCCCATTCTGAGTGCTTTTTGTCTTTTTTATGGTTTCCTTTGCTGTGCAAAAGCTTAAGTTTCATTAGGTCCCACTTGTTAATTTTTGTTTTTATTTCCATTTCTCTAGGAGGTGGGTCAAAATGATCTTGCTGTGCTTTGTGTCATAGAGTGTTCTTCTTATGTTTTCCTCTAAGAGTTTTATAGTGTCTGGCCTTACAGTTAGGTCTTTAATCCATTTTGAGTTTATTTTTGTATATGGTGTTAGTAAGTAAAGGCTGTTTTTTGCCTTTGCCTAATGTAAAAAGAAATCACAAGGATTTCAACAGGGCAAACGGGGATATGAGAAGAATCAAGAAAAGCTTGGAGAAAGCAGTCCCCAGACTGCAGGATAACCTAGTGGCCAGAGAAGTAGTAGTCTTCTACTCACATGCTACAATTTGACAGAGACTCCAAGGTTCATCTATCCCAAAAGACCTCACCTATTAACTTAAAACTGTCCCAGAAACTCAAACAAAATTTACTCTGTTGGATTAAAGCACGTAGTAAAATATAAATGTAATTCCTGGAAGGTTTATTACAGCAATGCAGATTAAGTTAATACATTATATAAATTGAATGGACTTAGCATATTTGAAAAGTTTTACCGTTTCTTCATAAATGGAGAGAACATCAATACAATCTATAGAGCTAAATTTTAAGAAAGCAGATTTTGCTCACAATAAGAAAGACAAAGTCAAAGTCTGGAGTTATCTAATGATGGTGGGTGCATTGCTGCTTAGATAAGCAGTGGACTCTTTGTCATCACAAACACTTCGGCTGCAATGCATATTATAGAATAGCACTAGACAAAGGAAATAAAACGTGAATCAGAAATGCAAGCAATATGTGTAATTATAAGTTTTCTTATTTAAAAATAAGTATTTTCATTTAAAAATAACTTAAAAAGTAGGAATTAATTAAATAATGTACTGGATTAGACCTAATATATCCAAAATATTGTCATTCCAACATGTAATGAATATAAAAATGAGATTTTTAAAATTTTGTGTTAAATTTTTGAAATTCCATGTGAACTTCAGTTTTCCTTGAAATATGGATTAGTCATATTTTAACAGTTACACATGCCCAGTGGCTACTGGCTAGGAGAGTGTAGTTATAGAGATTTCTCAGATACAGTAAAATATCCATCCTCTAAGTTACTTCCACTTTTAATATTTATTAATTCCATTTTTTAATGATCAAAACATATTAAATAGACTTCCAATTGCATAAAGCAACTGCAATGAGAATTCTCTTTGTCAGGCACAAGAAGATGCTACATGGAGGGCAATGGTCATTTCAGGGAAGAAGGGCAACACAAATTAATATTTTCTGCCTCAGAACTTTGAACCAAAAAAACATATATATGTGAAACTTAAGCAAATTGATTAGACAAAGAAATGAAGTATTTAAATCCATATTTATTGGTTATTGTTTTTTTGCAGAGCATTATGGAGAAATCAAAGGCCATGTCCTCAAAGAGCATTTAATGATATATGGGGAAGCCAGATATATACTCACATAGAAAACTAACTGATATTAAACAGTGTGACATGAAAAGATGCTCAACATTGTTAACTTTTAGAGAAATGCAAATCAAAACTACAATGAGGTACCACCTCACACCAGTCAGAATAATCATTATTAAAAGGTCTACAAATAACAAATGCTAGAGAGGGTGTGGAGAAAAGGGAACTCTCCTACACTGTTGTTGGGAATGTAAATTGGTGCAGCCACTATGGAAAACACTATGGAGGCTCCTCAAAAAACTAAAAATAAAATTGCTATATGATCCAGCCATCCCACTCCTAGGTAAATATACAAACAAAACTATAATTCAAAAAGATACATGTGCCCCCTATGTTCATAGCAGCACTCTTCACAATACCCAAGACATGGAAATAACCTAAATGTCCAAGGACAGATGAATGGATAAAGAAGATGTGGTACATATATACAATGGAATACTACTCAGCCATAAAAAAGAATAAAATAATGGCATCTGCAACATGGATGGACCTAGAGATTATCATACAAAGTGAAGTAAGTCAGAAAGAGAAAGACAAATACCACATGATATCACTTATGCATGGAATCTAAAATATGACACAAATGAACTTGCCTATAAAACAGAGACAGATTCACAGACATAGAGAACAGACTTGTGGTTACCAAGGGGGTGTGGTGGGGAGGGATGGATTGGGAGTTTGGGATTAGCAGATTCAAACTATTATATCTAGAATGGATAAGCAAAAAGGTCCTACTCTTTAGCACAGGGAACTATATTAAATAACCAGTGATAAACCATGAGGGAAAAGAATATGAAAAAGTATATATATATATGAATCACTTTGCTTTACAGCTGAAATTAACACAGTATTGTAAATCAACTATACTTCAATAAAATTTTTCAAAAACTGTGATCTTACTCTTTCTTTTTTTTTTTTTTTTTTCTTTTTGGGGTATGTGGATCTCTCACTGTTGTGGCCTCTCCCGTTACAGAGCACAGGCACCGGATGCACAGGCTCAGTGACCACGGCTCATGGGCCCAGCCACTCCGCGGCATGTGGGATCTTCCTGGACTGGGGCACAAACCCATGTCCCCTGCATCGGCAGGTGGACTCTCAACCACTGCGCCACCAGGGAAGCCCGATCTTACTCTTGATTCTCCTTTATTCATACCTTACATGAAATTTACCATCAAATCTGATTGGCTCTACTTTTAGATATCCCCAAAACCTGACCTCATTCACCAGCTAATGCTGCTACCACTCTGGCCCAATATATCTTTATCTTACACATTGATAATTGCAAGTCTTCCAACTAGGTCCCCTTCTGTCCTTCTCTCCTTGTAGTCTCTTCCCAACAGAGTGGGATCCTTTTAAAACATGAATCAAATTATATCACTCTTCTGTTTAAAATTATTTTGTTTTCCCATTTCACTCAAAGTAAACATGTATATCTGTGTTCTGATCTAAAAAATCCCTCACATGATCTGCCTCCGTCTCACTCCCTGAAACTGACTCTCTGAATTTATACACTTTATTCTCTTACTTAATCACTTTGAACACTGGTATTCTTGTTGTTTCTCAAAAATTCCACGTATGGCTCAACTACAGGATTTTGAACTTGATGTTTCCTCTATGCTCTATGCTGTTCCCCAAGCTATCCACATAACAAGCCCACTAACATCATTCTCACGTTCTCAGTGAATCTCTGCTCAACACATTTTAAAAAATTTACCTTCCTTCTTGATACCTCCAATTCTCTTTTAGTGTCTAATTATTTTCTCCTTAGCAGGTATCCCTATCTATCATACCATAATAAATATTTACTTATTTATCATGTGTATTGTTTGCCTGTGTCATTGAAATACAAGCTCCAAAAAAGAAGATTTTTTTTTACCTTTTTGTGCTCTGCTATATTCCCAATGCATAAAACAGTGTTTGATACATAATAGGCATTTAATAAATGTATTCAAATGAATGAATGGATGTTGCAGGGGGAAACAAAGTATGCACATATCTTGTCTGACAATAATAGATTATAGATAAAAAGTAATGAGTAAGGGGTAAAGCTAATTATTTCTCTAGGAACTCAAAAGGTAGATTTCTCTGAAGCTGAGTAGACAGAGGAGGTTTCTTGGAGATAACAGAGTGCCTGGAGGAAACTGAGGGGCAGAAGAAGAAGGCAGACATCCCTAAGAAGAGGAAACAGGGAGCAAAAGTGGTATATAAAATAAATATAGTGCAGATATTATTTTTACAAGTCACAAACACTGATGAAAAACAAAACTAAGTTTAAAAAAATTATACTATAGCACAGAATAAGTTATATCTCAATCACTTTTACTACCTGATGACAGGTAGATTAATCTTGGGTACTGTTGATCAAGACCAGCAAGGGGAGACATATTCCACACCAACATTCCAGTTTAGGTAAGCTTCAGAGCTAGAATAAACTTAAGAGAGAGGGAGTGAGGGTGAAAATTATCTGAAAAGATTTGAGTTTTAAGCCAGAAATGGTTGCAATCAATGAATCTTAACAAGGTCATGTGGAATTTACAAGGTATAACCTATCTCTCTGTCTGTCTGTCTGTTTGGCTATATCTATCTATCTATCTATTTATCTTTCTATCATCTATCCATTTGCCTATAGCTGGAACATATTCATACAGGCCTTCAATATCTAACTTTGGAAATAAACATTTTTGCACAGGGAAATGTGCAAAAGAACCTCAGCCACTTGTCCCATATACCAGAAAAAGGAAAGCAGAATGTAGTAGTCAAGGGCTTGCATGTATCATAAAGCCCATGTGTATATAAATGAGTTGAATGAAGATGCCTTTGTATATTGGTCCTATGTTGTTTACTTCTCCACAGCTGACTGGGAAAACTAAAAATTTTATACCTCTATTTGCTTTAAAAATAGCTCCAATAAGCATATTGGTGCCTGCTTGCTTTGGATCATCCACAAAACAGCACCCAATATCTGCTAGCCGTAAATAATACAAACCTTGGGGCTATAAAAGACCCCAGGCCACTGCAGCCTTTCTGAGTCCTCCGACCCCCCTCCCCATTTTGCTGCTGAGTGCCATCACTTAGAAAGTTACCCTCTAATAAACCTCTCCCTCAGGAGTTCTCTAGCCTTCTTTGCTTCTTGGTGTAATAAGGAAGAAAATATCTGACTCCATATTAGAGCTGGTCCTTTTGCTTTGTCCTTTTGCTTTAACCTTTGTGCTCTGCTGCCTGTGCTGAGTCATGCTGGCTCTGCATCTTTTGTAAGACAATGTTGCCTATAGCCTGAAATATAGAGGTTAACCTATTCTCAAGGCTATGACCTTTAGGAGTCCATTCATATAAAAAGTTTCAGAACAGAGAATAACATGTGTCTTGTTGGAGGTTTACAGGAACTTTGTGACCTGGTCTAAATGGACAGCTACAAGAGTAAAGGATTATTTTTTTAATTTTTATTTATTTATTTGTTTTGCAGTACACGGGCCTCTCACTGTTGTGGCATCTCTCATTGCAGAGCACAGGCTCCAGACCCACAGGCTCAGCGGCCATGGCTCACGGGCCCAGCCGCTCTGCGGCATGTGGGATCTTCCCGGACCGGGGCATGAACCCGTGTCCCCTGCATCGGCAGGCGGACTCTCAACCACTGCACCACCAGGGAAGCCCAAACAAAGGATTCTTACACCAGGAAGTTTTCACCCCTACCTCACCTTTCCTTTAAAACTGCTTTGCTAAAACTCTTTGGAGAGTTTGGGGTTTTTCTGGGCATGAGCCACCTGTCTCCTTACATAGTCCTCTAACAAACCTTTCTCTGCTCCAAACTCCAATGTTTCAGTATTGTTTGGCCTCATTATGTGTCTGGCACATGAACTTGCATTTGGTAACACTGGGTTGTCTCTGGAAGGTCTTATGATGTGAGGGACCTCCACTTGCATGCAATCCCGTCAAAGTCCACCCAAACAAAGCCCATTGTTTAGTACTACCACTACATGGTCATATATTTTTCCTTGATCAGCCCTCATATCCTTCATCTTGCTACACAAAAGAATATCAGACTATTTGCTAATAGGCATTAGATGGCTTTCAGGACAAGGAAGCTTATTCTGCTCTTGTTTTATTCCGACCTACTCTTCACATATTTATGAAATGTAGGAAGAAGAAATGCATCCTGTCTTCTTTCTGTTCTTCCCATTTCTTCATCTTTCCAAGTAATTTCTTCTGCTCTAAGATATAGATAGTAATATTTTATTATTTAAATTTATTTTATTTTTCTTTTCTCTTAAGGGAGCAAAAATGTGATCCCTATATGCAATTAATATAAAGTGGCAAAGACAGACCAAATTTTCTTCCAACCCATTTCCTCTGTTTCAGGAACATGCATAAGGTTTATGCATAGAATAAACATTAACCCTCAAGAGGTAAAATTATTAGTTTTTTTTTCAGGAAAATTGTAGTTTATTTATGAAAAACATATGTGTTCTTTCTTATAAGTGTGTTCTCAAGTTAGAATTTTAACAATAAAATGTCATTTTCCCGTGGGGAGAAATATTCACAGAATCTCACCAATTAAAGAGACATTGGATACTACAAATGAAGAAAGTGAGTCTTATAGGGTTTGTGTGGTTCCTTTTTTTCTTCCTATTGCTCTATATCTTTTTTTCTTCCAGTTTTGTTGAAATATACTTGACAAACAGCACTCTATAGTTTAAGTTTACAACATAATTATCTTATTTCCATACGTCATCAAATAATTTCCACAATAAATTTAATGAACATTCGTCATCTCGTATACATACAAGATTAAAGAAACAGAAAAAAAATTTGTGATGAGAACTCCTAGGATTTACTTTTTTGACAACTTTCATATATAACACATAGCAGTGCTAATTATAGTTATTATGTTATGAATTGCTTCCCTAGTTCTTGTTTATCTTGTAACTGGAAGTTTGTAGTAATTTTTGATTGCCTTCATCTAATTCTCTAGACCCCCTGCCTATAAGAGGTAAAATTACTAAAGCAAAACAAAAACAAAAAAAACTAATGTATTCTGTCTTCAAGCACACACTGTGTTTACAATATAGATTATCAAGTTTCCTTTCTCCATTTTTTACCTCTAGCCCTTCTCTCTTTTGTTAAGCTTGTTTTGTGGTTTCTCTGAGAGTCCCTGTTACCCTATCTGGTCTCATTTCTCTATCCTTTTCATCAAGGATATTAATCTTGAGATATATAATGAACTCTATCATCTGTCTTTGTACCTCACGCTTCCCTCTAGGGCTATGCTCTGTTCTTTATTCGTTTCTGCTCATCACTCTGATTCCATTGATTATAGTTTTTTCTTTTGACATTATTCTTTGACCATATCTATAGGATCACTCAACTCTGCACATGAGAGATAATCAAAGTAGCAACAGTGAGCCAGCTATATATTTTCACCCATTAAAAAAAGGACATTCTGGATAATAAAAATATCTTTTGTCAATATATGTTTCATTTAGAAAAAATGGAATATTATTCAATTTGTTTGAAGTGAGTTATCAAGCTACAAAAAAAGATATGGTGGAATGTTAAATGCCTATTTCTAAATTAAACAAGGCCTTATCAAAAGCTATATACTCTGATTTTCAACAATATCACATTTTGGAAAAGGTAAAATCATAGAGACAGTAAACAGATCAGTGGTTGTTAGTGATTCAGGGAGTGGAGGGAATGGACAAATAGGTGATTTTTAGGAAACTGAATCTCTTCTTCATGAAAATTTAATTATAGATATTAAATATCTAATGATAGAGATTATACACTTGTCAAAACCCATAGAGCTGTACACTACAAAAGTGAATCTTAAGGTAAGCTATGGACTATAGTTAATAATAATATATTAATATTAGCTCATTAATGTTAACAAATGTACCTCAAAGGAAAGGTGGGGGGGGAGGTGTTGAGGAGGTGTATGGAATTCTGTAAATCTAAAACTATACTAAAAATGATAAAGTCTAGTAATTATTTTTAGAAAGAAAATAAATATACAGTTTGATGTACTCAGGGATTAAAGGCTGAGAAATATTTCCAGTAACAATAAGTTTAAAGGCTTACAATTGCCATAGTTTGCATGTTTACTGCTAATGCAATTTTAGCAATTGTAAATTGACTCTTGTCATAAATGTTCCTCACATTGTAAAATAAATCCCACAGTTTTATGGATGCCAAAAATGGCTTTTAAACATGTAAATGGGCTCTATTACATCACAGTATAATGATTTTGTTGGCATAATAAATCAAGTGGTGCATTATTAGGAAATATTGGAATATTGTTTGTTGTTGTGCATTTAGAAACCTCCTTAAGGAGAGAGGTAAAACTAGGGAAATTAATTTAGTCACTGCCAATGACAGTCTTTCACCCTGTTAACTGCAGTGGGAACTAATGCTGTTAATAGGCAAATATAACAGCTTCATCAGTAAATCTTCTTTATCTTTTCCATTAAAATGCAATAGTTGGGGCTTCCCTGGTGGCACACTGGTTGAGAGTCTGCCTGCCGATGCTGGGACATGGGTTCATGCCCCGGTCCGGGAAGATTCCACATGCCGCAGAGCGGCTAGGCCCGTGAGCCATGGCCACTGAGCCTGTGCATCAGGAGTCTGTGCTCCGCAACAGGAGAGGCCACAACAGTGAGAGGCCCGCGTACCACAAAAAAAACCAAAACAAAACAAAAAATACAACAGTTGTCTCTGTGCTCAGAAATTAATATATTTAAAAAATTAATGTCTTTTCCATTCTTAGAATCTTTTAGTTGTTTTCAATTTCATTAAGATAAAGTGCAAAATCCTCACAAAGGAATACCAACCTTGGAAGAGTATAGGTCTTATTTTCCTTTCAACTTTCTTTCATAATACTCCCCATACACCTGGAAATCTTTGTTCCAGCCACATTTCTTGAAATTTGCGTACTATCCTTATCTCAGGTACTGTGTGCATTATAGCAGCCTCTGACTGGAGTATTCTTCCTATCTAACACTTATTTTGCTTAACTACACTGTACTCTCTTTTCAGATACTATATTAAACACTGGCTTTATTTTTTCATTGTTATCCCCTCATACATTTGCTTATCATCATGTTCTCCAACTACAATATAAGCTCCATTAGAGCAAGATTTAATGTTTGACACACTGCTTTATCTTTAAAACTTAGAAGAGTTCCTGACACAAAGTAGTGGTTAATTAGGTGCTTGTTCAATGAATAAATGAGTGAATGAATGAATGAAAAATAACTCTTAAGGTAAATTTTGCTTGATATCATTGGATTAAGTTAGATCCTCTGATAAAAGTTTATGTAGCATGCTCAGCAGGAAGCCGTGGGCTGGCACCAGCTCCTTTCCAAAGCAGTTCTAGCCCTGAACACACCAGCATACACACAAAAGTCACTTATGTGTCTCACAGTCAGTCATGCTACAGCCATCCCCATCCATTAGCATGCCTACAGCAGTCACAGACAATTTTCATCTATAACAAGGGCAGACGCCAGCCCTGCTCATCAGTATGTCCATAACAGTCATGTCCAGGCCTTAAAGCCTGCCTCCTTGGGGCTCAACCTTGCCCACCAGCATGTTTGTAGCAATCACAGTCCAACCACAATAGAAGGGAGTACAAAACCCACATGGGGAATATCCCTGGAGCAGTTGGCCCTAGTGAAAAGGGGTGATTATGACACTGGGCTCCACAGGATACCTTCTACATAAGGCCACTCTTTCAAGACTGTGAGATGTAGCTGATACACCTAGCATATAAAAAAATTAAACAAAAAAAGAACAAGAACAAAAACAAGCAAACAAACAAACAAAACACAGGGAGCTGGGCAAAATGAGGAAACAGAAGAATAACTTCCCAGTGAAAGTACAAGACAAAACCAAAGGGGGAAAAAAAGAAAAAAAAAAAAAACAATAGAATGAAAATAAGCAATTTACCAGACAAAGAGTTCAAAGTAATAGTAATAAATAGTAATAAAGATGCTCTCTAAACTTGGGAGAAAAATGAATGAACTCAGAGAAAACATCAACAATGAGACAGGTAATATAAAAAAGAACCAATCAGAAGTGAAGAATATAATAACTGAAGTGAAAAATACACTAGACAAAATTAACAGCTGGTTAGAGGATGTAGAACAGATAAGCAATCTGGAAGACAGGGCAGTTGAGATCACCCAATTGGAACAGCAAAAAGATAAAAGAACTTAAAAAATGAGGATAGTTTAATGGGCCTATGGGACAACATCTTGCATACTACCATTCTATTTATAGGGTCCCCAGAACAGGAGAGAGATAAAGAAAGAGAAAAGGACAAAAAAACTATTTGAATAAATAATGGCTGAAAATGTCTCTGACCTGTTGAAGGAAACAGATATACAGGTCCAGGAAGCAAAGAGAGTTCCAAATTCTCTTTGATGAAGCCAAAGAGATCCACATCAAGATAGATTATAATTAAAACCTCAAATTTCAAAGTAAAGAATCTTAAAAGCAGCAAGAGAGTAACAGCTGGTTACTTACTAGAGAATCCCCTTAACATTATGAACTAAATTTTTAGCAGAAATTTTACAAGCCACAAGGGACTGGACTAATCTCTTTAAAGTACTGAAAGGAAAAAAATAGTTACAACCAAGAATACTCTACTTGGCAAGAATTATCAGTCAACATTGAAGGAGAAAAAAAGAGTTTCATAGAAAAACTAAAGGAGTTCATCACCTCTAAACCTGACTTACAAGAAATGTTAAAGGGGCTTCTTTAATTGAAAAGAAAAGGCCATAAATAGAAATAAGAAAGTTATGAATGAAAATACACATCCATAAAGGCTAATGTATAGTAAAGGTAGTGGATCAACCACCAACCACCTATAAAGCTGGTGTGAAGATTAAAAGAAAAAAATAGTAAAATTATTTATATATAAAATAATAAGTTAAACAGTACACAAATTAGAAAGGTATAAAATATGATGTCAGAAGTGTAAAACATGGGGAGGTAATGAAAATGTAGTGATTTTAGAATGTGCTCAAATTTAAGCAACCATCAACTTAAAACACAC